>NC_142954.1:6407171-6567171 GCF_046866305.1 Octopus bimaculoides
ATATATACACACACATACATATCCATACACGCATGTACACACACACAAACATACTCATACACACACGTGTATAAATACATACACGCACACACACACACATTCCTATCATATTATATAACAACAACAACAACAACACAGACAATACAGACTCACCACTCTATACTACCGCACGAACCACACAACCCTTGCTCTCAATACAATCTCTACTCAATAAAAAAAAAAACACACAACATAGACTCTTACATAATCGATACCTGATACTATAACACAAACAACTCATATGGTACACCCAAGCCAATACTGCATAAATCCTACACCAGTAATGGCAAACCGATGACACAAGAGCCAGCAATTACATGCCATGGGAGTCTTAGGTGATGTGTAATGAACTTTAGAAGAGAAAAAAATTTCACTCTAGTTATCATTATCGTCTATGTGTCTATGTGTATGCGTCTGTTTGCCCCACCTCCACCCATCACCGCTTGACAACCAGTGTTGGTGTGTTTACATACCTGTAACTTAGCGATTTGGCGAAATAGACCAATAGAATAAGCACTAGGCTTATGAATTAAGACCTGGGGTCAATCTGTTCGACTAAAACCCTTGAAGGCGGTGCTCCAGCATGGCCGCAATCAAATGACTGAAACAAGTAAAAGAATAAAAAATATACATATACACACACACACATACATATATATATATATATATATATATATATATATATATATATATATATATATATATGCACACACACACACCCATACAACAGGTTTCTCTCAGTTTCTGTTTACCAAATCCACTTGCATGGCTTTGGTTAACCCAAGGCTCTCGTCGAAGCCACTTGTCCAAGGTATCCATGCAGTGAGATTGAACTTGGAACGATGGGGTTGGGAAGCAAGCTTCTTACCACGCCTGTGCCTGAAGATGATATTTCACCAACTAGCCATGACCAAACAGACACAAGCAACTAACCACATTAAATCTATACCAAGTACGGAGTTTAATGTAGCTGAAAGTTTCAGGTATCTAAATGGCCTTATTGTCAATAGTTACAACACTGCTCTAAGTCTTATCATTTACATTATACACACACGCTCCGTGAATATATTAAAACTGTTAAACTGTGTGAAGATGGATGGAGACAAAATACAAAGGCAGTCAGAGAGGGAGGGAGGGAGAGACAGACAGACAGACAGACAGACAGAGATGACAGGCAGCACTGATAATTAGTACATATAGCACCATTGATAATTAGTACATTGACATGTACTAATTATCAACATATATTTTAGTACCATATTTGTACATTCAGTACTTTTGATAATTAGTATAAGTAGTACTGTTAAAATCAGTACATATAGTATTCTTGATAATCAGTGCATTAAGAGCTAATAATAATTAGTACATATGGTATCCTTGATAATACATATAGTACACTTGACAGTTAGTACACATATTTCATAATTAGTAAATACACGTAGCATTCATAATTAGTACATATGGTACCCTTCTTAATCTTTAATCTAAAATTCTGAAATCTGAATTTTTTTTTTTTAATGGAAAAAATGGAAAATTCCTGTAAGCACTTGGGAATGTTTTTAAAAAAAAAAAGGTGGGGAAGTATTGTAAGCGAAAGCAGAAAAAAAGGTAAAAAAAAAATGAAAAAGATATGTATCTGTTTTATGTGATTGACACACTGAAGTGAAAATATAAAGGACACATGGCTTGCTTATATGGGGCACTGCTTTGATGAACTTTGGTTAAACAAATCGACCCCAGAACTGTTTTTTTTTCTTCTTTTTCTGGTAGTTATTCTATTGGTCTCTTTTGCCAAATGTTACAGGGAAATAAACACATGAACATGAGTTGTCAAGCAGTGGAGGGGGACAAACACAGACACACACATATATATACATGCAAAGATACACACACACACACACACACACACACATACATACATACATACATACATACAAAGACACACACAGACACACATATATATATATATATATGACTAGCTTGCTTCCGAACCATCTAGTTCGGGAGCAAGCTTCGCCTGTGCCTATATATATGTATATGTATGTATTCATTCGGATGTGTCAGATGAGGAAGGATTGAGTGGCAAGGAGGTGCAAGACCCAGCCAACCCATGCCAGCATGGAAAAACACAAATATGAAGATCATGATGATAAATACGGCATCTAACGATTGGAGATTCCATCTTTTGACAAGCTATATAAACACTCTTACTCTTTTACTTGTTTCAGTCTTTTGACTGTGGCCATGCTGGAGCACAACCTTTAGTCGAGCAAATCGACTCCAGGACTTATTCTTTGTAAGCCTAGTACTTATTCTATTGGTCTCTTTTGCCGAACCGCTAAGTTACGGGGACGTAAACACACCAGCATCGGTTGTCAAGCGATGTTGGAGGACAAACACAGACACACAAACATATACACACACATACATACATACATATATACATATATACGACGGGCTTCTTTCAGTTTCCGTCTACCAAATCCACTCACAAGGCTTTGGTCGGCCCGAGGCTATAGTAGAAGACACTTGCCCAAGGTGCCACGCAATGGGAATGAACCCGGAATCATGTGGTTTGGTAAGCAAGCTACTTACCACTCAGCCACTCCTACGCCTATATGGAAACAAAATTAAAATGATGTTAACAGCCCAGAGATTGCAGGACCAGACACTCCACCGACATCACCACCACCAGGTGGCCCTTCAGTACCTCATTCTCCGCTAGATTCCCCTCTTCCTCCCTCCCTCCCACCCAACCAGTATGATCAATAAACATCACTCACTGATTAAAAACATCCTCCCTCCAGAATGTTAGATATTTCCTCTTCATCATACCAAACCAATTCCCCCCCCCCCTTCTCCCCTCCTACCCCAAATGTTTATCCTTAGAATCACCAACACCATTTTCTTCAGATTCTTCTGTTTCCTTTCTGTCAGGAACACCCTCCTGCTGCAAGAATTCAAATCAAACCAGACCAAAGCGATCCAGACCAGACCACCACCCCTGGTTCCGCCATCCCCTCCAAACACCACCACCGTCCTCACCACTGCTACCACCACCACCACCACCACCACCACCACCACCTTCGGTTTCTTCATCTTCTCCTCCCACCATCGCCACCAACACCACGCTTGGTTTCCTCCCTCCCCTTCTCCCCTCCCGCCACTGCCTCAACCATCACCAGCCTTTGTTCCTCCATCTCTTCCCCCTCCCATCATTTCCACCGCCACCCCTTAGTTCCCCCATCCCCTTCCCTGTACCACACTTTCCTTCCTCCATTCCTTCCTCCCCACCATGACCACCACCACTGAACTACAGATGTTCCACATCAATCACATCAGCAACGAAGGCATCAAAAGGTCATGGGCACTGCCCCTTCCCCTGCTCTTTCACCACCAGATTAATTTTTGTTTTTGTTAAACTTTAAATGAATTATCATAACTAGGTGCAGGTATGGCTATTTGGTTAAGAAGCTTGCTCCCCAACCACACAATTTGGGGTTCAGTCCCACTGCATGGCACATTGGGCAAGTGTCTTCTACTATAGCCGCTGAAGGAGAATCACTAAAGGAAATACGTGGGATGGAGAGTCACTGAAGGAGAGACATGGGATGGAGTGATACGGAAGAGGTCACCGGACATGTGAAGAAAAATTTCAGACAGAGAACACTGAAATAAGAACAATAATACTGCTGAAGTGAAGAACGAGTGTATGGTGCCTGTGGTCATTTGGCAAAACAAAGAGAAAAAAAAAAGACCATCTCCAAATGTAACAATATCTGTTTCAACACACAATTTCACATCAGGTATCTTGCAGAAAACATACATAAACATAATAAATAAATATACACGTGTGTGTGTGTGTGTGTGTGTGCATATACATAATAAACATGTACATATATATGCATACATAGACATACACCTATATAAATGCATATAGATATATATATGCCCTAACTCTTCGAAATGCTAGTGTTATAAAGGTGGCAGCCGATGAAGGAAATGTTCTCTATGTGGCCTGTGTGTTTTCTGTACCTTGTTTATCATTTTGTCCATGTTTTTTTTGCAACGTCCTGTACCCAGATTTGCATCTATATATACATGCAGATGAAGGTATGTACATACACGTACATATATATGCATATACTCATATATTATTTGTATTATATATATATTTTTGGTTAATAAAATCAAAAAAGGATAAAATCTTTCACAAGAATTTTATCCGGAAGCTAGTTAGTGTGCAAAAAAATTCGTAAGGGAAATTTCTATTCCCAAGAATATACTTATTCGTTTATATATATATATAAAGGGCATTACTACAGAATAATGCCACACACTAGACTTCCCTAACCCTAACACATTTTAGTACCAAATGCAGAAGTCTAGTGTGTGGCATTATTCTGTAGTAATGCCCTTTATATATATATAAACGAATATATATATATATATATATATATATATATATATACATACATATACATACATTTATAGTTGTGTGTGTGTGTGGTATGAATAGTACTATTAATATCACTAATTTCCTTTAACTGTTTAGATATCAGCATCACACACGCGTCTTCCTCTCTCGCACACACACACACACACACACACACACACACATTACACTACACAGAACACACAGATCCGTTTATACAAGACACAGTTGCTATAGTTACGTACGGAGAAAAAGAAAACATTTCACATCAATGACCATGATGACTACAGTAGTCATTGTAAGGACTGCTATGGTAGTGGTATGGTAGAGGTGGTGGTAGTGGTACGGTAGAGTGGTGGTAGTGGTACGGTAGAGGTGGTGGTAGTGGTACGGTAGAGGTGGTGGTAGTGGTGGTGGTAGTGGTATGGAAGTGGTGGTGGTAGTGGTATGGTAGAGGTGGTGGCAGTGGTATGGTAGAGGTGGTGGTAGTGGTATGGTAGAGGTGGTGGTAGTGGTACGGTAGAGGTGGTGGTAGTGGTACGGTAGAGGTGGTGGTAGTGGTACGGTAGAGGTGGTGGTAGTGGTACGGTAGAGGTGGTGGTAGTGGTACGGTAGAGGTGGTGGTAGTGGTACGGTAGAGGTGGTGGTAGTGGTACGGTAGAGGTGGTGGTAGTGGTACGGTAGAGGTGGTGGTAGTGGTACGGTAGAGGTGGTGGTAGTGGTATGGTAGAGGTGGTGGTAGTGGTATGGTAGAGGTGGTGGTAGTAGTATGGTAGAGGTGGTGGTAGTGGTGACCAAAGGGTTGGTGACAGTTGATGGTATAGGAGGTGGTTGTGATGGTATTGGCAGTGATGGTGATGGTGATGATGGTGATTATAGTGGTGGACTGTGGTGGTGGGGGTTTATGTCTAATACAGGCTATGTTTCATCTTTTATTGTTTACTTGTTTCAGTCATTAGACTGAGGCCATGCTGGGGCACCACCTCGATGAATTTAATGAAACAAATCAACCCCAGTGTTTTTGTTTTTTTTTTGTTTTTTAAAGGCTGGTGCTTATTCTATTGGTAACTTTTTGCTGAACCACTAAGTTACAGAGACATAAACAAACCAACAGCAGTTGTATGTGGTGGTGGGAGGGGAAAACACACACACACACACACACATATATATATATATATATATATATATATATATTTGACAGGAAGGACAACAAAAGAAAGAAAGAGACCTCGATATTATGCAAATAGAGGAATTTATCTGTAAAAATATGTGACACTTATTCAGTAGCCATGATAAAACTTCGAGTTTCGGATGCCAGGGTGGATAACTATAACTGAAGAGATGTTGGCGTGGACACCCCACCCTGGCATCCAAAACTCAGAGTTTTATCATGGCTACTGAATAAGTATCACATATTTTTACAGATATATATATCATCATCATCATCATCATCGTTTAACGTCCGCTTTCCATGCTAGCATGGGTTGGACGATTTGACTGAGGACTGGTGAAACCGTATGGCAACACCAGGCTCCAATCTAATTTGGCAGAGTTTCTACAGCTGGATGCTCTTCCTAACGCCAACCACTCAGAGAGTGTAGTGGGTGCTTTTACGTGTCATCCGCACGAAAACGGCCACGCTCGAAATGGTGTCTTTTATGTGCCACCCGCACAAGCCAGTCCAGGGGCACTGGTAACGATCTCACTCGAAAATCCTACGGGAGCCAATATATATATATATATATATATATATATATATATGTATGTATATATATATATATATATATAAATATGGTTCATGTACTGACAAGGGAGATGACCATTCCACAGCAAGCGAGGTCACTATACTAGGAAACTAGTTTCACTTGGAATTAAAGTTCATCAGTAGTGGTCACTTCATCACTGATGGTGAAGCTAAATCCTGCTTGTCAGTATATAGTATTTACCAAAGGAATCAATGGATTATTGAGCAAAATGGTAATATGAAAATTATAAAATGACAAAGGTGGCTAGATGCAATACAAAAGCAAAAAGGAAAAATTCAATTTTCACTAATAGTGACTGATGTGTACTTTCAGTTTCCATCTACCAAATCCACTCACAAGGCTTTGGTTAGCCTAGGGCTGTAGTAAAAGACACTTGCTTAAGATGCCACGCAGTGGGACTGAACCCAGAACCATTTGGCTGGAAGCAAGCTTCTTACCAACACAGCTGCGCCTGTGCATAGATATTAATTATTTAATTACACAACTAACAAATGCTCAATATGCAAATTAGTTAAGTATCTACAAACAAGTCCTAGTTTGTGTTTGATTTAAATAGTAACTGGTTGCAAGCTCTGGGTTACTGAGCAGAGGAATGAATGATGTAGCCATCCATCCTCAGATGAGTGATCAATAAGCATGAAACATGTCATGATAATCTCTTTTTATTTTTCTGTGCACGAAGAGAATGATGAACCATTGGCATAGAAACATCACTACCCCTCCCTCTCAAATACTAAACCCACGCCCATTTAGTCAAGGATTTTTTTTTTTTTCTGTTCCCCCCTTTTTACCTTCCTGTTCTTTCCTTGTCTGCTAAGTGACTTAGTAGACCTCATTAGTGCAGGTGGGAAGGTAAAAGTATCCAGTACACTCTGTAAAGTGGTTGGCATTAGGAAGGGTATTCAGCTGAACGAACCATGCCAAAGCTGATGCCGGTGCTAAATGTGGCCCTACAACTTACCAGATCCTGTCACACTGTCCAACCCATGCCAACATGGAAAACGAATGTTAAATGACGATGAAACATTTGGCAGCGTAACCTGAATGCTAAAGGGTTAAATGTCTTGACTAAGGACAAAGTGGAGTACAGGTGACTCAAAACTAATGACTAACCAGCTGACTGGTCATCTGGTACATTATCAACTCTGGCTATCTTACTCTTTATGTTTAGACAGACAGCATGGATTATATTAAACAAGATCTAACATGAAGTTGACATAAACCTCACTGTTTACTACTCAAAAAAATAAGATATCGAGTTCAGCTCAAAAAAGCTTAACACTTTGCCTGTCAAGTCCATTTTGCATTATATTTTCTTTCATACCATAATCATCATCATTTAACATCCACTTTCCATGTTGGCATGGGTAGGATGGTTTGACAAGATTTGGTGTTCTTGTCCCATTCTGTATTATATATATATATATATATATATATATATATATATATATATATATATATATATATATATATACACACACACATATACACACACACACACACACACAAACTAACATTTATATATATTTTTTAAGCTAAAACAATGCAATATATAAAATAAAACAGGTTGATAGTATTACCTGGTATTTCAAGGTTAGGACACCTTCCACAGGAAATCCTAACCCTAGAATATCGAAATATCAGCCTATTTTATTTCATCTTTTGGTTTTAAAAATAATTATAATTAAAAGCACTTATACATATGCAACAGTGTTTCATGAAAACTACAATACTATATGTATGTATGTGTGTGTATGTCATCATCATCATCATCATCATCATCGTTTAACGTCCGCTTTCCATGCTAGCATGGGTTGGACAATTTGAATGAGGACTGGTGAAACCGGATGGCAACACCAGGCTCATATATATATATATATATATATATATATATATATATATATACATACACACACACACCAACACATGCATATGACAGACTTTTATACAGTTTCCAATTACCTGACACATATACATTTTCATTAAACTTTATTATTCACAATTTTGTATGTTTATAGCTGTGATTCCCTTTTATATGAGCCATTTCTGTAGAAACCTTGTAGTCAACAACTCAATCACTATTTCATTCCACCAGTTCAATTCTACCATTATAGGTTATCGCTAGCAGATTTCTCTTGCATCATCAGTGAGAAAATGGTAAAAAATCAAAGACAGATGTTCGCTCAACATTCTCCAAGAGCTACAGAAATATTGATTACTGTGATTAAAAACAGTAATGTTCTGTAGATAAACAGGTGTGAGGGAGATTCTTCTGGCGGTATTATAGAATGTAACTTGGAAGACAAAGGACTTTCGTTAACCGTTTGATGAAGTGGTGATTATGTACAAGTCATCAGCATTATCATCATCATCATTACCATCGTTAATGATGAAATTGTGATTATGTGAATGCAGCTACCACCAGCATCATTATCAATGATCAAAACGGTGATTATGTTAATGAAGCCATCATGCACGCACACACACACAAAGATAGGTTTCTTTCAGTTTCCATCTGCCTAATCCACTCACAAAGCTCTGGTCAGCTGAGGGCGATGGTAGAAGACACTTGCCTAAGGTGCCACTCAGAGGCACCACCATCATCATCATCATCAATGGTGTAACAATAACTATATCAAAGTCACCATCACTGTCAACGATGAAACTAATTATGTGAACACAGCCACCATCATCACCACCACCACCATCATGACAATGATGTAACAACTATGCCAAAGCCATTACTACCAGAATCATCATCATCATCATCACCATCACTACCAGTGACGCAACAATAGCTGTGTCAAAGTCACATCATCCCAATCGCTTATGATGTAACAAAAAACAATGCCACCACCATATTCACCACTACCACCACCACCACCACCATCATCAATGATGTAACAATAATCATATCAAAGTTACCGTCATCACCATCCTCATCATAATTACCACCACCACTGCCACCACCATCCACACCCAATAATGTAACAACAACTAAGGCAAAGCTATCACCAACATCATCCTCCAATAACGAAACAGTCGTTATGTGAACACAGACAAAATTATCAACATCACCACTAACATAAGTAGAGGCAGTGAGCTGGCAGAATCGTTAGCTGGTGTGTTTACGTCCCCATGAACTTAGCGGTTCGGCAAAAGGAGACCGATAGAATAAGTACTAGGCTTACAAAGTATAAGTCCTGGGGTCGATTTTCTCGACCAAAGGCGGTGCTCCAGCATGGCCGCAGTTAAATGACTGAAACAAGTAAAAGAGTAAAAGAGTATATATATATATATATATATGTGTGTGTGTGTGTATGTATATATATATATATATATATGTGTGTGTGTGTGTGTGTGTGTGTATGTATATGTTTGTGTGTCTGTGTTTGTCCCCCAACATCGCTTGACAACCGATCCTGGTGTGTTTACGTCCCCGTAACTTAGTGGTTCGGCAAAAAGAGACCGATAGAATAAGTACTAGGCTTACAAAGAATAAGTCCCGGGGTTGATTTTCTCGACCAAAGGCGGTGCTCCAGCATGGCCACAGTCAAATGACTGAAACAAGTAAAAGAGTAAAAAGAGTAAGCATTTTGTTTGGAGTGCTAACAATTCTGCCAGCCCGAGTTCAATTCCCACTGAAGTAGGCCTATTTGCTCAGGCCACTTTCACCATTTTCAGCAAATTTACTGAAAGGCAGCTCTACTCTCTCTCTCTCTCTCTCTCCCTTCCAACCTTTCTCCTTGCTTCCCTTTGTCTCTCATTCCATCTTCTCCAACCCCATCATTCTTCCACCACCCTCACCAAACAAGATTCGTAACAATAGAAATAAAATATTACAAGAGATTATGCGTTTCTTTCTCTCCCATGTTTTTTTTAATGCTTAAATTATCAATTTTTTTTATTCTTTATATGTAAATTAACTTGTATTAATTACGCGCTGATGACAGTCAGCTGATAACGAAAAATACACCCCCCACCCCAACAAAAATTGTTTAAAAAAAAAAAGCAACAACACTGCAAGACAAAAATCTGATTCTTCGTGTCTGTCTGAAGATAATTAAAAAAAAAAGATGTAAAGTATAGTACAGTGGCAGAGGGGGGGGGGGGGGGGGGGGGGGGAAGTGGTCTTGTCATCGTTATCGTTATTACATTGATTAAAATGCCAGTAATTCTGTCAGATGATTATGTAAATTTAAACAGCTACATGATTGGCTGGACTAATTGTTTAACAGCTGGGAGTATTTAAATGAAGGTTTCGAAGAGGTTCAACACAATCTGATCCAAAGATCCAGTTTTTTCAGAGAGACGACAAGGCTAGAAGATAATTTTTTATATATCCACCTTAGTTCCCCTCAATGAAGGCACATGGCTCAGTGGTTAGAGCGTCAGACTCACAATCATGAGGTGGTATGTTGTGTTCTTGAGCAAGACACAAAGCGCCAGGACTTTTGGTCTCCACTCATCTCCTCTGTGAGGCCCAACATCTGAAGATCCTTTCTTGCCATTTCACCCCACATTTCTCTGGGTCTACCCCTTCCACATGTTCACTCCACATGTTCACTCCACATGTTCAATCGACACCTCTTGATGCAAGTGTCTTCCTTTACATCGAGGCATAATTTAGTCATTTCAAAAACAGACACAGAATAATAAAGCAGAAGACCAAATTAAGTCGTGGTGCCGACACGACTGACTAAAATTAATCCTTGAAAGCGATGTCCCAGCATGGCCATATGGCCAATGAGTGAGACCAGTAAAAAACAATAAAAGAAAGAAAAACAAACATACAAAAACACTGATGCAGACATCTTTGGTGCAGTGTTTTTGGCTGCCAACAAAATGCTTCAAGAATTTTGTAGAAATTACATTCTATTTATCAAATACTACAAATATATAAATGTGTGGTGGGGGGGGGGGGGCGTAAACAAGAAGTTAAACATTGCTAGAAATCAATAAAAATATAACAATGGTTGGTTAATTTGGTAAAATTGGTTCAATACACACACACAAAAAAAAAATAATGAAAGCGATAAATAAAATGGACATGCAGCTATGACCATGTGGATAATAGCATTAATATCCCAATCATTTCATCTTTTACTTACTTCAGTTACTGAACTGTGGCCATACTGGGGCACTGCCTTGATGGGTTTAATGAAACAAATCGACCCCAGTACATATTTTTATTTCAAAAATCTGGTACTTACTCTAAAAGTTTCTATCACCAAAGCACAGTTACAAGGATGTAAACAAACCAACAGTGGTTGTCACCACAAATAAAACATATACATATATATATAGCTTTTATCCTTAACTTGCTTCAGTCAATTGACTGCGGCCATGATGGGGCACAACCTTGATGAGTCTTTTGTCAAAAAAAAAAAATCAACCTCAGGACTTACACACACACACACACACACACACACACACACACACACACACACACACACACACACACACACACACACACGACAGGCTTCTTTAAGTTTCCATCAACCAAATCCACTGAGGCTATAGCAGAAGACACTTGTCCAAGGTGTTGTGCAGAAGGACTGAAAGCAGATTCATGTGTTTGAGAAACAAATTTCTTACTACACAGCCACGCCTGTGCTTATAACCTGGTAACAAAAAAAAAAAAAAGAAGGTTGTACTGCCTGAACTTCACAGTTGAGTGGTTACTATTAACAGGGTGGTGCCCAGGTTTTAAGAATTTTCATTACTAACATTACTACACCAACAACAAAACTTGCCTCACCGACGCAGGTAAAGGCTAATGGTGAACAGTGTGGAAAATAAAAATACTTCACCCATTTTCTCATGACTCACCCTATCATGTTTACATAGGGGAGAGATGTAATTACACCATAGATCTGTTATGGACCTTTGGATTCATAAGGCTAGAGCTTAATGTGGTTTCCATGGCGTATAAATGACTGGCATTACAACACGTCCCACTCTGAATGGGACACTGGATTAATCTGTTTCTGTGGTGCTTAAGTGACAAATTACAACACACTCCAGCCAACAAGACACTGGTCAGTTACAGGGTTGACTGCTCAACTATTGCTAGAACTCATTTTGCAGCTGAGTGGGCAAGACGAATGTGAAATGAAGTGTCCTGTTGAAGAACACAATGCATTACTAGGTCCAGGAATCAAAACCATGATCTTACAATCACAAGTAAAATACCCTGACCATTAGGCCACACCCCTTCACCAAATTCCTGTCTTGGAAAGAGAAACCAACACATTAGATCAGTGGTTTTCAAACTGTGGTCCGCGGACCACAGGGGGTCTGCAAGGACAAGACAGGGGGTCTGTGAACAGCAAATACTTTTTATGGGCAATTTGATTTTATATATGTTTTTTAATCGAAATCTTTTAATTGACAATAAACCTATTTGTTAAATACTGTTAAATAAACAAATGTAAAAATATGTTATTTTAAGCAAATATTTATGTAAAAATTTCATAAGCGTTTATAAGGGTCCCTAAGGTAAAGCCTGAAATATAAAGGGGTCCGCAAGTCAAAAAGTTTGAAAACCCCTGATCTAAGAGATACCGCCATGCTGAAAATAGCAGCCAAATCTTGACTCTAAACCAGGGGGTCTGCAAGGACAAGACAGGGGGTCCGTAGACAGCAAATACTTTTTATGGGCAATTTGATTTTATATATGGTTTTTAATTTAAATCTTTTAATTGACAATAAACCTATTTGTTAAATACTGTTAAATAAACAAATGTAAAAATATATGTTATTTTAAGCAAATATTTATGTAAAAATTTCATAAGCGTTTATAAGGTAAAGCCTGAAATATAAAGGGGTCCGCAAGTCAAAAAGTTTGAAAACCCCTGCATTAGATAATGTGATATGTAATACAGGTGTGCTGTGTCCTCTCGCTACCTTTTCTACAGCTACTTTAATGGCTTCTGCTCCTTGGAAACTGGTTGGATTTTTGTCATACACTCAAACACTCCAGTTCCATTTGTCTCTTCTCCCATCACCCTTGTTCCCCCCTCCACACAGTAATTATTATACCTAGTTCTTACTCCCCTCTGGAATTCTCTCCTTGCTCACATCTTTCTTGTAAGTGTTCACTTAGAAAGGTTCGGGAGCCTATGTTAACGACATCGATCCTGCCAGTCACATGGGGCTGCAAAAAGTCCAGGGCACTGCCCCTTCCACCAGACCCAGCAAGCAAAATGAAATAAAAAATCTCAGCCTGAATAATGGACAAAATGTTTATGGCTGGAATGTCCTTTTGGTCAAAGGTCTTCTTCGTTAGAGGAACTGACATTTCATCAGCATGTTAATTACAGTCGGATGCCCTTTCTGTCACCAACCCTCACCAAGCAAGGAAATATTTCCTCATAGTAACATGTTTCGAGAAAAGACAAAAAATGAATGACATCATTTGTATGTTGATGATTCTCATTTACAACTGTTGGGTGATGTCAAGACAGAGACACATGCAAACACACACACACACACACACAAGCAATGCCCCAGCATGACAGCCCCAGTATGGTCACAGCCTCTGACTAAAACCAGTAAAAAAATTTTTTTAATTTTTAATAATTTAAAAATACATATACAGCAGGCTTTTTTCGCACTCCATCTACCAAATGGGGTTCACTCCCAAAATTTTGACCAGCCCAGAACTACAGAGTGCCCAAAGTGCCACACTGTGGGACTGAACTCAAAAGTCACGTAGTTGAAATGCAAACTTCCTAACCACACTACCAGGCTTGTACCTATAGAAATTTGTACCAAACCACACCTGTTTGAAAGGGGCCACAGAAGCTATAGACACCAACTAAAATTTAATAAAATAAAACAAAACTGAACTATGAATATGATAAACTATCAATATGACACTCTATTGGTTTGGCTATCATTAGTAACTGATCTATTAGCTCAACCATATCTGCCAAGATTTTGCGCTCAGCAAAATATTTATCCAAGTTATAAATAAAGTTTAAGACATGTTCATTGATTATGATATAGTACGATTAGTTACTTACACATGATGATGATGACAATAATAATAATAATGATAATAATAATAATAATAATAATAATAATAATATACCACCACCACTACAGGACCAATACCCTCCAATCATCTGTGGCCTGCAGACCAGAATTAGAAATCAGTTCTAATTTTAGATCACATTAAATTGGAATGCAGTCTTTTCACATTTACAGTTGTAACTCGCCAGTTTAATATCCAATCTATAATATTGGCAATAGTTGTCTGAGATAACACAGTAATTCTCTCTCTCACTCACTCTCTTTCCCTCTCTCTGTCTGTCAACGTATCTATGTATCACCATTGGTCTGGTAAACTTAAACTTTCTGAGACACGAAGATCCTGTGAGTCACTGCATACTTCCTGCCTCAATACTAAATACTAATCCTTTGCCTATCCTGTGTATCACATGTGATACATAGGACATATTTCTCTGTGTCTATCATATATATGTGTGTCATATAGGATACACAGTCTCAATTTTTCTTTATCAACCACCAGGGCAACTTGGGGATTCATGAAAGGAAAGTTTCATATTGCTCAGAACATCTGAAACAAAGGTTAACTAAAAGTTTGAAATCAAGCATGGATGTTTAGGACAAACTAATGAAAATGTTTTAGACAGGCAAAGAGTGAACTTTAGGTCTGATAATCAAAGGTGTTCCAGCTGTGACCACCCTATTTTTTCAGATATAATATACCTAGGACTGTTGTTGTTGTTGGCACTCCGTCGCTTACGACGTCGAGGGTTCCAGTTGATCCGATCGACGGAACAGCCTGCTCGTGAAATTAACGTGCAAGTGGCTGAGCACTCCACAGACACGTGTACCCTTAACGTAGTTCTAGGGGAGATTCAGCGTGACACAGTGTGACAAGGATGATCCTTTGAATTACAGGCACACCAGAAACAGGAAGTTTTTTTTTTTTTTAAATAAAATGAAAATTTGAGCGAGTTGCATATTGTTATATTCTTTCTTTCATTTGAAAACATTTAGGAAACAGACATATAAGTGTATGTATATATATTTCCTCCCCAAGTTAGTAAAGTATCAGTCAAGTAGTGGGGTTAATATAATAGCCTAATCCACTTCAAGCAAATTGCCAGCCTTATGCAATTATCATTACCACAAAGGCAATAGATTGTCAGAGTTCCTAGAGTGCTGTACCAGAGGCTTTGCGGTGTTTAGCTCTCACCCTTAACATTCTGGATTCAAAATCTGGAGACCAATAAAATAAAGCACCTGTCGCATATTGAAACTGGTGTAATTGACTAACCCCCTCCAGCCCTTAAATTTTTGGCCTTGTGTCTATCTATGTTAAAAAATTATAAATGGTATATTTCGTAGAATAGTAGAAAGAACTTAGCTATGGCTCTTCACATTCTGAGATTGTGTGTGTGTACTATATCCGCACACATATACACACACACACGCGTGTGTGAACATTTATATATGTACACATCTTTTTTTTTTTGTTTCAGTCATTACAGTTGCCATAATGGGGGCACTGCCTCAAAAGGCTTAGTCAAATAAATCAGCTCCAGCAGGATTTTTTTTTTTTTTGTTTGTTTACTCTATCCATTTCTTTTGCAAGGAGGCGCAATGGCACAGTGGTTAGGGCAACGGACTCGCGGTCGGAGGATCGCGGTTTTGTGAGCGGGTGTTGTGAGCGTTTATTGAGCGAAAACACCTAAGCTCCATGAGGCTCTGGCAGGGGATGGTGGCGACCCCTGTTGTACTCTTTTGCCCCAACTTTCTCTCACTCTTTCTTCCTGTTTCTTGAGTAACGCTGCGATGGACTGGCGTCCCGTCCAGCTGGGGGGAATACATACGCCATAGAAACCGGGAAACCAGGCCCATGAGCCTGGCTAGGCTTTGAAAGTGCGACGTTTATCGTTTTTTATTTCTTTTGCAAAACTGCTAATGTTACAAGGAATGTAAACAAACCTACACTGGTTATCAAGTCGTCATGGGGGACAAATAGACAAACACAAACACACACATGCATGTGTGTGTGTAAGCATGTATGTATACGAGCTTCTTTCAGTTTCTGTCTATCAAATCCACTCACGAGGCTTTGGTTGACCCAGGATTACAGCAGAAGACACTTGCCCAAGGTGCCATGCAGTGAGACTGAACCCAGAACCATGTGGTCGGGAAGCAAACTTCTTACCACACAGCCACACTTGTGCCTATATATATATATTTATCTGAAATGTTGCAATGGCAAAAACCACAATATCATTTAGTAGTTAGCTACATGCAAGAATAGCTTTCATATGATGCCAAGTGTTGCAGACAATGTGGCGGTGGTGATGAGGTGGTCACTGGCAGTGTGTGTAGGTGAAAGAGAGAAGGAGATAGGAATCAAGAGATAGAGGAAGAGAGAGGGAGAGATGAAGGGAGATAGAGAGAGAACGAGAGAGAGAGAGAGAGAGAGGTAAGTGAAGGATGAGAGAGATAGAAAGAAAGGAAAAAGGAAATTAAGCTAAGACAGTGTGATGGTGATGTGGGGGGGAGGGGGATGGTGTGGTGATTGAAAGAATCTGGACAGAATGACCTTGAATACACAGACAGACACATACAGACGAACACAGGCGCAAACACACATACACAGGGATGCACACACACATACACATTTATATACACAGTAGTAATAGCAGTAAAACCAAAAACGATATTTTTCAGCAAACCTGATTTATGTATATGAATGACCATACACACCTACACACATGCATAGACACACACACACACACACACATCATTATCTCATAGCTATTACACAGAAACACACATATCACATATATATTAAACACAAACACACATCATACACAATGATGCTCAAGTACAGTATAAAACAAAAGACAGAAGGCGTGAGATTTTAAGGGAGATTTGGCTGCTATTTCTAACATGTCTGGTTACCAACATGTAACATAACATGTATAACAAGTGACACTCACTCACAACCATCACATGATGTCAAGACATGGGTGCACCCACCCACTCATTCACACACACACACACACACACACACACACACACACACACACACACACACACACACACACAAGCTTATCTATGTTTCCATCTACCAAATTACCACAAAGGTTTCAGTCAGCCGAGAATTATTGTAAAAGACACTTGCCAGAGGTGCTATGACATGGCACTGAACCTGAAACCATTTGATTACAAAGCAAGCTTCTTAACCATGTAGCCACACCTATTCCTGAAAAAAAATCCCGAGGAAGGACGAGACAGCCCCCAAAATGTTAGGTTCTTTTACACCACCACCCCCCACGTTACATAATCTTGTCCATAAGTGCAGGTATGACTGTGTGGTAAGAAGTTTGCTTCTCAACCACATGGTTCCAGGTTCAGTCCCACCTTGGGAAAGTCTCTTCTCCTATAGCCTTGGGCTGAGCAAAGCCTTGTCAGTGGACTTGGTAGACAGAAACTGAAAGAAGCCCATCATGCGTGTGTGTGTGTGTGTGTGTGTGTGTCTGTGTTTGTCCCCTACCACCACTTGACAATTGATATTGGTGTGTTTATGTTCCTGTAACTTAGCAATTCAGCAAAAGTGACTGATAGAATAACAGGCAAAAACAAAAAGAAGTACTGGGGTCAATTTGTTCAACAAAAAACTCTTCAAGGCAATGTCCCAACATGGCCACAGTCTAATGAACGTAACAAGTAAAAGGTGAAGGAAAAAACCTCAAGAATTTCACTGCATAATTTTCAGCCCCAACACTACTAGTTTCCTTAAAACCCTTGCAACAAGCTACAGGTACAATATGGACCTTCCAGATACTGATGGTCTGGAATTTCAGATTCCTGTGGTTCCCAGATTAGTTTACCTTGCAGAGACTGGTACCTTGAACTGTACAATATGGGTGATTTTCCATTTTTGCCAGGGTCAATTTGACCTCTAATATCTCTGCACCACCCCCCACCCCCGCCAGACACACACATTTGTGGTTGATAAAATAAGTATAAAAGGTTGTTTGAGGACCAGTGCCATGAAGTATTTCCTCTTTTTGTTACCTGCAAGTGTCTTTTGCTATAACCTCAGGCCAACCAAAACTCTGTGAGTGGATCTGGTAGACAGAGACTGAACGAAGCTTGCCGTGTGTGTGTGTGTGTGTGTGTGTGTGTGTGTGTGTGTGTGTGTGTCTACCCCGCACCACTTGACAACTAGTATTGGTGTGTTTGTAGCCCCACAACCCAGCAGTTAAGCAAAAGGGACCAATAGAACAAGTACCAGACTTGGAAAAAAAGAAGAAAAAAATGGAATCACTTCATTCAACTAAAAACTCAAGGTGATGCCCCAGCATGGTCACACTCTAATGAATGAAATGAGTAAAAGATAAAAGATATTAAGCTGGTGTTTAGAGTATAAATTAATACAAAATATTGACGGAAGATTTAATTTAGATCCTTTTAAAACAGGAAGAGTGTATCACAGAACCAAGGACAGTTGTAGCAGATTGGGATCAAAAGGGCTGAATGCCATTAATCTTCCACTTAATCCAAACCTATTGTAGTCTAAATGGTCTATGTTCTAGGAAGGATTTGGAATAGGGGTTAGTAAGAGACCATGAAGAAAAGAATGAGGAGTCAAGAATAACTGAGTAGAGGTGGTACAAAACCAAAACCATTCTGAAAAACAAGAGGTCATTGGAATAGTAATAAAAAAAAAAAACAAAAGAGAAAGCAGAGACAGCGTGTCTGTGGGAACCGGAGATTCATGTGTTTTTGGGAGTGGATTTGTACCTATTGTCTTTCATCTTTTATTTTATTTGTATCTATTGTCTTATGTGGAGGCACAATGGCCCAGTGGTTAGGGCAGCGGACTCGTGGTCATAGGATTGCGGTTTCGATTCCCAGACCGGGCGTTGTGAGTGTTTATTGAGTGAAAACACCTAAAAGCTCCACAAGGCTCCAGCAGGGGATTGTGGCGAACCCTGCTGTACTCTTTCACCACAACTTTCTCTCACTCTTACTTCCTGTTTCTGTTGTACCTGTAATTCAAAGGGTCAGGCTGTTCCGTTGATCGGATCAACTGGAACCCTTGACGTCGTAAGCGACGGGGTGCCAACAACATCTATTGTCTTTTATCTTTGCTGGGGCACTGCCTTGAAGGGGTTTAGTTAAACAAATCAAGCTCTGGATTTATATTTTTTTTAAAGCCTGGTACTTATTCTATTGAGCTCTTTTTGCTAAACCGCTAGGTTACAGGGATGTAAACAAACCAACATCAGTTGTCAAGCAATGGTGGAGGACAAACACAGACATATATATATATATATATAATATAACAATAAAATCTATATAAGAATTTATCATGTAGCCAGCACGAAAAAACCAGTTTAGGAAAAAATTAATACAAAGTATATAATTTATCTTTTAAATATAAATACATTAATTATATTAAGGGTTATTACTATAAGTAAGACTTTGAAGTCCCATTACAGCATGAGGTATTTACTTATAGTAATAGCCCTTAATATAATTAATGGAAATATATATATATATATATATATATATACATATATATATATATGACAGGCTTCTTTCAGCTTCCATCTACCAAATCCACCCACGAGGCTTTCGTCAGTCTGAGGCTATAGAAGACATTTGCCCAAGGTGCCATGCTGTGGGACTGAACTTGGAACCATGTGGTTGAGAAGCAAACTTCTTACCACACAGTCATGCCTGCATCAGGCAACAGCCTTCACTTGCAGTTAAGGAATCTTAGAAGAAAGGAAAAATGAATTGAGTCTATTTACAAGTGAACACAAGCAATAACGAAACCAAAGAATAGTCTTCAACAAGCAATGCAACAGCACAAATAATAATGGTTTCAAATTTTGGCAATAAGGCCAGCATTTTAGGTGGTGGGGGGTGTAAATTGATTGCATCAACCCCAGCGTTCAACTGGTACAGGTCGTTTTTGACTTACAACAACAATTGGTTCCAACTGGTCCTAAGTCGGCCTACAGGCCTGCATCATCATCATCGTTTAACATCTGCTTTCCATGCTGGCATGGGCTGGACAGTTTGAGTGGGGACTGGCAAGCCAGTAGGCTGCGCCAGACTCCAATCTGATCTGGCAAGGGTTTTACAGCTGGATGCCCTTCCTAACGCCACCCAGTCTGAGAGTGTAGTGGGTGCTTTTTACGTGCCACCGGCACGAGGGCCAGTCAAGCACTACTGGCATCAACCATGTTCGAATGGTGCTTTTTACATGCCACTGGCATGGGAGCCAGTCAGGCTTTGTTTTATTATTTTTACATTCTTAAAATACATTCTCAGGTAAAAGTCACACACAGTATTCAGTATTATACTATTATACTGGTGTTAGTCAAAAATTTCAGAGTCTCAAGCAGTCGTCTTATAAACAAATACGAGGTTGCTTCGAAGTCTCCACGACAGGATAGTCATCCAACACAGGGGTTTTCAAACTGTGGTCCGCAAGGACAAGACAGGGGGTCTGTGGACAGCAAATACTTTTTATGGGCAATTTGATTTTATATATGGTTTTTAATCGAAATCTTTTAGTTGACAATAAACCTATTTATTAAATACTGTTAAATAAATAAATGTAAAAATATATGTTATTTTAAGCAAATATTTATGTATAAATTTCATAAGCGTTTATAAGGGGGTCCCTAAGGTAAAGCCTGAAATATAAAGGGGTCCGCAAGTCAAAAAGTTTGAACACCCCTGATCCAACACAGTGACGATCAATAGCCAAACCTAAGGGAACCTGGGTTAATATCTAAGAAATTAAACCCATTAGATTTTAACTGGACTATCTATTATTGCTGCCAGGATCGTCATAAAGTCGATCGGTTAGAAGTGAGATGGGTCGTAAGTCAACTATGACCTGTATTTATTTTATCAGCTCTGAAAGGATGAAAGGCAAAGTCAACTTCGGCAGTATTTGAACACAGAATGTAAAAAGCTGGTTATAGTTCTGTGACGTAAAAAGCAGAAAGATTTCGATTTCCTGTCGATGACGCAGATTTCGTTTCCTTTCTCGTCCCGCTTGTGTTGTCTCCATAACCTTTGGAGAGGCATAAACATCACATAATCCCCACTAAGCATTTTGCTAACGGTTCTACCAGGTTACTGCCTACTGATAAGTAAGAGACCCACATTTAATGAACAACCTAATGATATTTAATTTTGTCTTGGGAGTCATAACGCCAATAAATACAACACGTGCACAGGTTCAATTCCACTTCTTTATTGCTAGTCATTTGCTTAAATACCTATCCAACTAATTGATCGTTTGTTCAATGTGTTAACTAAACAATCAATCGGTTGTTTGTTAGTCAAAGTTCTTTCTATTTTCCCCACTCAATATGTTTGAAAACGAATACCAGCTATGTGTTGAGACCCATCTAATTGCTCACAAAGTCAGTTAGGAGGTGGTGGTGATGGTGGTGGTAGTAGTAGTAGTAGTAGTAGTAGTAGTAGTAGTAGTAGTAGTAGTAGTAGTAGTAGTAGTAGTAGTATATCCTCAGACTGAACTGATCAATAGACCAAAAGTATTCCAACAATGACCATCCGGTCTTTTTTTTTTTTTGGAGAGTGGGTGGTAATACATTATCTGATGTGTACCTCCCACGTACTACCACACCCACCACTTCTTTATTCGATACAAAATGGAGTGACTTTGAGTGAGATTTTGCTGCCATTTCTAGCAGGTCGAGCAACCATGGACAATCCCCATTGCGTCGGCCCAGTAGTATTGGCGAGGATGGTGGAGATGGAGGTTGTGGTTATGCAGGCGGCGGCGGCGGCGGCGGTGACGGAAGCCGTGGTATTAATGGTGGTATGGTTATAGTTCTGTGACGTAAAAAGCAGAAAGATTTCGATTTCCTGTCGATGACGCAGATTTCGTTTCCTTTCTCGTCCCGCTTGTGTTGTCTCCATAACCTTTGGAGAGGCATAAACATCACATAATCTCCACTTTCTGCGAATAAATCGTTTAAAAGCCCACCCACCACCAATCAGTTGACAGATAAACAGATAGATAGATAGATAGATAGAGAGAGTGAGAGAGAGAGAGAGAGAGAGAGAGAGAGACAGACAGACAGACAGACAGACAGATAGACTGACAGATAGAGAGAGAGAGAGAGAGAGATAGGTAGATAGATAGATAGATAGATAGATAGATAGATAGATAGATAGACAGATAGACAGATAGATAGATAGATAGATAGATAGATAGATAGATAGATAGATGGGAAACCGCGCGCGCGTATATATGTGGTGGGGATGTATTAGCAATTAAATCATTTATATAGATTACGGTGGACCGTCAGAAGAAACGTTCGGCGGCATTTAGTCTTGTATAGTTTACATTCTTTTATTAAAATATAATTCGATACCTGCCGAGGTCGATCGACTTTGCCTGTTCGTCCTTTCGATGGGAGATCGATAGAAAAAAAAATCGAGTATCAAAAATACCAATCAGGTAACTGGTATCGATATCATCGAATACTTCACTCGCAAAATCATTCCTGGCCTTGTACTTTTAACGTTTGAAATCTTCAAAAAATTCATCATCATTACAAATAATTATCGTCGACGTCGTTATTATTATTATTATTATTATTATTATTATTATTATTATTATTATTATTATTATTATCATGCGTTTTATTCCTACATAGCAGTGTACTAATCACTTTGCATTGTCATGTGACTCAGCTTCCCTTACAGATACTACTACTACTTCTACTACAGCTGCTATTACTTGCTGCTACTCGCTCCAAGTCGACGTGGGAGCCTTTGCGTCGTCGATTAGAAAGAAACACGGTTTCTTTCTAATCGAAACAGCAGTTAAATCTCGCTCGAATCACATCACACCCAATCGTCTTGGCTAATCGAATTCCTACACAAGCTTCTATAAAGACGAGGGAGGATGGTCACCTTTGGATGGATCATCAATCGCAGGTCTGACCTGGGGTTGAACAACAACAATAACACAGGCGCAGGTGTAGCTGTGTGGTGAGAGGCTTGCTTCTCAACCACATGGTTTCGAGTTCAGTCCCACTGCGCAGTGCTTTTCTACAATAAGACCCAAGCCGACCAAAACCTGGCGATTGAATTTAATAGACGGAAACTGAAAGAAGCCCGTCGTATGTGCCCTATCATGACGACAGTCTAACGACTAAGACATGTAAGAAAAATACGTGTGTGTATGTATGTGTGTGTTTGTGCCCCACTACTGCTTGACAACCGGTGTTGGTTTGTTTACGTCTCCGTAATTTAGCAGTTCGACAAAAAGAGATTGATGGAATAAGTATCGGGCTTAGAAGGGAAAAAAAACACTGGAGGCAATTTGTTCGACTAAACCCTTCAAGGCGCTGCTCCAGCATGGCCGCAGTCAAATGACTGCAACAAGTAAAAAGATGAAACAGTAAGAACAACAACAAAATGTGTTGTTATAAAGTACTCCAGTCAAATTCAGTCGGACATCCATCTATCATACGCTTCCCAGTTGTTAAAACAAAAACATTTCACTGTCTCTCCATTAATGTCACGAAAATGTCCTTGAAGGTGTGTCTGAACGACCCCTTTTCTCATGTATGTATATATATATATATATATATATATATATATATATGGGTAGAAAGGTCCTTCTGGAATCTGGAGGCAGACTTACAACAACGACGACGATTACTACTGATTTAAATTCCTATGCAAACTCCTTACTCAAGAATTTCGGGAAAGCATTGCTAATAAAATTTAGGTTTTACATACATACAGACAGACAGACAGACAGACAGACAGACAGGCAGGCAGGCAGGCAAGCAGGCAGACAGACAGACAGAAGAGATATTTACGCACGCATACACACACTCGAAAATTCCAGTCCATTATCGATATAGTTCAAGCCACAAAAAACAAAAACTAGTTGTGGAGGTAAATAAGCCAAGTAAATAAACAACCCGATACATACATACATACATACATATATATATATATATATATATATATATATATATATATATATCTGTACCCAGATATGCACCTATATATACAGATAGACGTAGGTATGCACATACCTGTACGTATATGTGCATATACTCATTTATTATTTGGTGCATATCTGGGTACAGGACATTGCAAACAAGACGTAGACAAGAAAATAATAATAACCAGAGTACAGAAAACACACAAGCCACATAGAGAACATTTTCCATCATCAGCTACCCCCGTTTTAACACCGGCGTTTCGAAGAGTTGGGCAGGACGCATTGTTAAAATGGCTCCTCCCATGGACCGCAAATTAAATTTGTAAACACAAATTAAACCTGTGCCATGGAGGAATGTAGTGGCGGACAAAAGACAAGACAGGAAAACAAACGGAAAAGGCTATGCGGCCAGACGTGAAAAAATATGTGTATATGAACGCTGTGAGGCACGAACTGAAAGCCGGGATATATATATATATATATATATATATATATATATATATATATATATATATATATATATATCTGACGAAATACCGCTAAGCATTTCGCCCGGCGGGGTAACGTATCTGCCAGCTCCCCGCCTTTCTTGCTGGCATGCATTGACAGGATCGGACATGTCCAATGAGTGCATCGTGCTCCAATAGTTTCTACGGTTGGATGCCCTTCCTAACACCAACCGCTTTATAGTGTGGGCTAGGTGCAATTTTTCGCGTCAAATGCACTATTGAGATCACCATTGCAGTTCGAAGGATTACGGACATGGGGGGGAGGGGTCCGAGTATCTTCTTGTTGAGGGATCTACATGGCTACTCACATCTAGTAGGTGAAAGGGGGAGAGAGAAAGAGAAAACGATCAATCAGAGCTGCAAGAGATAGTGGCAATGAGGCAGGCGTACATGTGGCTCCCCACACGACACAAACTGGGTGGAGGTGGGTCGGTTGGTTAGCAAGATTGTATGGACACACGCGTGTGTGAATGCGTTTATAACTGATGGGAAAGAAAACCTGCTGTGCGAAAAAAAAGCCTAAATTAATCATTCGATTTCTATCGAAGTTACCAGACTGAGATCAGTTCTGGGGTCAATATGATCGAGTGAACTCCTTAAAGACGGTACAACACACAGGTCTCAATAACTGGAAATAAACATTAAACACCTATCACGGCTCCAAATCATCCTGAATTGCCAAAAAACTGGCATCGAGATGTACCTAAAATTACACCCTTATTGTCTTAAATAACACTCAACACATTATCATACTTAATACATAGACACTATGTTTTAAAGTTAGACAGGATTGCCACATCAAGAACGTAGGTGATCGATCATATGTCGAATTCGATTATGGTAGACCAAGGGCATAACGATGACTTTCTATAATATAAGCCTTTCTATAATAGAAAAGGCTGAAAGCGGTGAGCTGGCAGAAACGTTAGCACACCGGGCGAAATGCTTAACGGTATTTCGTCAGCCGCTACGTTCCGCGAGGTCGACTTTGCCTTTCCATCTTTTCGAGATCGATTAAATAAGTACCAGTTACGCACTGGGGTCGATGTAATCGACTTAATCCCTTTGTCTGTCCTTCTTTGTCCCCCTCTGTGTGTAACCTCCTGTGGGCAGTAAAGAAATAAGAAACGTTAGCACGCCGGGCAAAATGCTTGGTGACATTTCGCCTGTCTTGACGTTCTGAGTTCAAATTCCGCCGAGGTCAACTTCGCCTTTCATCCTTTCGGGGGTCGATAAAATAAATTCCACGAAATTACTGGCCTTGTGCCAAATCGTTATAATTATTATCATTTGCCAAGATGTGAACTCAGAACGTACAGAGCTGGGACAGACAATAGTTTCTGATTTAGGCACAATGCTAGCAATTTTGCGAGTATGAGTTTAGTCTGTGCCATCGATATGAGTACTCGACTGGTTCTTTATTTCATCAATCCCCAAAGAATAAAAAGCGAAGGTGACCTCGGACTGGGAGAAATACTTTACAGCATTTCCTCCAACACAATTTACTATTCAATTAATAATTTTCTTTCCTAATTAAGGCACAAGCCTAGGAAGGGGAGGGTTTCGTCGATTCTATCAAACCCAGTGTTTGATCAGTACTTTTATTTTATTGGCTATGTTGGTCTCGGCGGGGTTTGAATTCAGAACGTAAAAAGCAACAAGGAATACATCAAAGTATTGGATATGATGTTCTGATGATTCATTCAATCAACTGTTCTTGGCCACAAAGGGCCGACCGAACACCGTTGGGAGAACAGTACAGAAGGGGTTAAAATGTAGGAGTTTACAGAAGCGGCTAAAAACAAAAATGCCGCTATGCTGTCGCTACTTCAGTATGGATCACCTCTGATTCCCCCGTCATCCCAATACCATCTCACCTACCAAACTCTACCAAGTACTAAATATCCAGTCTACCCAAATCCCTCTTCACCAAATACTGAACAACTGCTTGGTCTAGTACCATTTGTCAAGACTTTTAAAGATGTCATCCACTTCTCTTTCCACGAACATCGCTTCTCTGTTGGGGCTTCCTGTAAGTCAGCGATTCTCAACCGGGATCCATACGGCCCCCTGAGGGTTCATATAAGGTTTTGGTTGGGTCTGCACAACTAAATAGTAAATTGGAGAGATCTACAATAATATTTTAAGGACCCCTGTAAAAATTTTGCTTTAGATGTATGCATTTCTAATTTTGGCACAAGCCTAGGAAGGGGAGGAGTTCGTTGATCCCATCAAACCCAGTACGGTATGGCCAAATGGTCAGGAAAATTGCCTCACAACCAGAAGATCTAGGATTCGATCCCACTGTACGACTACTACTGCTGAGTTTAATCTTCCACACAGATTATCATCATCCAGTCTGCTTCTAGTATACTGATTAAGCAACCACTGTACTTAATAATATTACAAGTTATGATATACAGAACAAAGGTGGGGAAAATTGCGATAAAAACAAAGTTCATATCATTTGTTCCTACGTACGTTTCACTAATGTGCTTGCTTGGAACTCTGCATTGGATGTTATGTGTGTATAAACATTAGGTGTGGCTGTGTAGTAAGAAGCTTGCTTCCCGACCACATGGTTCCAGGTTCAGTTCCACTACATGGAACCTTGGACAAGTGTCTTCTACTTTGGTAGATAGAAACTGAAAGAAGCCTATCGTATATGTATGTATGCGTGTGTACCGGTGTTTGTTCCCACTTGACAACCTATGTTGGTGTGTTTACGTCCTCATAATCTAGCGGTTCGGCAAAAGTGATCAATGGAATAAGTACCAGGCTTTAAATGATAAAAAAAAGTACTGGTGTCGATTCATTCGACTAAAAATTCTTCAAGGTGGTGCCCCAGCATGGCCACAGTCTAAATGGAGAATTTATATTACTTGTTTCAGTCATTGGACAGCGGCCATACTTGGCTGGCGCTGCCTCTGAATAACCAATTCTTAGAATTAGCGTGAGAAAATGGTTGAAACCCATCTAGTACAATCCTTCTCACGATGTTGAGTCGACTGGAAGCCATAGAGTAGATTCTACTTGTAAATCTCAAATGGTTCTTTTCGAGATGTCAGGCAAGGGGATCGAACAAGAGACACATATACTGTCTGGTTTCGTGAGGTGGGTTGCATGAAAACGTAGGACCGAAAGAACCTGACAATCTTTTCAGTGCTTGGTTTAGCATCAATGAAACTCGGATTTGAGATCACTGTTAACCTCTCTCTAGTCGACAGTTGATAGACGGAACGTCCCACAGTGCAAGCTGGGTGATATATGCTTATGTACATATACACACATATATAACACACAGACAGATACACACAACGTGCGTGCACACACATCTAAACACACGAACATAGATGCCTATATACTCACACACGGACGCGATCAAACACAAACACACACACACACACACACACACACACACACACACACACACACACACACACGCACACATATATATATATATATATATATATATATATATATATATATATATATATATATATATATATATATATATTTCAAGAAAAGTAAAAAGCATAGCACCGGTTGCCAGATTTCCGATGTACACACACACAAACACACATACATATATATAAAGTACATACATACACAAACGAAACACGGTGTGTAGATTATCTGTGAGAACGTGTCAGTCGTTTTTAACAACGAAGAAAGGAAGAAGAAAAATCGCCTACACGGGCAAAAGGCAAATTCACGCCTCTTTGAAGGGCATTTAAAAGTCCTGTAGATTAAACTACCCCACCCCCAAATAACTCTACCCCCAGGACTACTCTTATCAAGCAGACATATCAAAAGAATCCCAACCGTGACCAACCCATCTTTTTTTTTGGGGGGGGGGGGGGTTATTATTACATAAAATCTGTGATCTGAAGGCAAATTGGCTGTTATTTCTAGCAAGCATAGTGACCACATCGCGAGGTTCTTAGTAATGCAAATTGACTGAAAATGGCTACGACTGACTAAGATAAAACAGTGGACTCAACTAGCCACCTCCATCTCTTTCGATCTCTCTCTCTCTCTTTTACGTGGAGTAATTATATAAATATTGGTAGTAGTTATGGATTGATAGATCGATTAATTGATTGATTTTCTGTTTTGTGTAGTTTCTATATTTCAATTCCACCCACCGTTCTTGCATTATCAAAAGCAGCATCTTTGGATTTGCATACGCCCCTACACAGACACACACAGAAGAGGGTGTGAAGCCCCAGTTTAGCTTAAATCGAACGAGTCCACAATAAAAAAAAACAAAAAAAAAATTCCGATAGTGACCATCACGTCGTGTATATAAACGTTTTCTTCACACTTTCATTTCATATTTAAAAAAAAAAAAAAATTCAGACTGTGAATATTTGAAAAGAAAACCAGACTCGGTTTACCAGCTGATGAACGGAAATGAATAACTCCGAGTATTGAAAATCGGAGGCCGTATAATAATGTATTAAAGAATATTCTACATCTGTATAGATTGTACTGTAATTCATCGCTTCTGATGAATCAACAGAGCTCCACGTATACATACATATATATATATACACACAATTGCAGCGTGGAAGGTGTTTATAAGCCATTTTTAAAAAAACACAAAAACCGTTAGATTCACTTCAACATTTAAATTTAATTTGTCAAAATATTTTCGTCGCTTTCGGACCGCGACCTGTTCACTGACAAAATTCCGTGCTGCATATATATATATATATATATATATATATATAAATTAAAACAATAGGGTAAAAAATTGGATATTAATTAATATCAATTTAATACCAGGGAACAAGCACATTAAAAGAATCAAGGAGATTCAGAAAAAATATCTGAGATCTCAAAGGATTATTGTATACGTATATATAAATATATATAAAGGAAATTGTTCCTTTGAGAACAATTCGGTCTTAGTAGACACATTACATGTGATCTTCTTCTAGCAGCACATTAGCAGTCCACCTAGTGGTCTCCTATATATATATATATATATATATATATATATATATATATATATATTGTTGTTGTTGTATTTCGGGATACTCTTAAACTCGTTTCTGCGGCTGCGGTCATGCTGGTGCACTTTTATTTTTCCAAATGACCATCCCGATATACAATATCTGTTTTAACACACGACTTCACATCAGGAATCTTGCAACACAAATTCATAAACGTATATATATATATATATATATATATATATACATATATATATATATATATATGGTAAACTGAAAGGTTCTGGTTTCTAGTACTCAGAGTTTACTCGCTTCTGACCATTATCTGGTAGACTGAGACTGGTTTTCTTCTGAATATCCACTGTCTGAATATTTTTTTGAAACATAAAAATGAGTAGTGAAAATCGGAGCCTTTCGCAGTTATAATGTATTAAAAGAATACACTACATATGATTTGAGTCATGTAATTTATCGCTTCCGGTGCATCAACAGATATACATATATATATATATGTATGTATATATATACTTTATTTAAAAGCAGCAGAAATATAACAAAAAAACCGTTACTCTGAGTTTCACGTTCCCGTTCATCGGACAGTTTTGTTACTCAGAGTAACGGTTTTTTTTTGTTATATTACTCTACCTCTGGTATTTGAGTACTCTTTTTTCCACCTTGTTGCACATTTCATGTGCTTACTCCGGTATATATATATATATATATATATATATATATATATATATATATATATAGTTTGTCACACTCTTAAAAGTAAAGCAGTATATATTAGAAATGAAAAAGGCCGGTTTATGGGATAACCTAAATTTTAGGAGGCTATGGGGGCCAACAGGTTTTTGGGATCTGACGATATGCCATAAGGCTAAACCTTTTATGGACGGGAAACCTAGGTTAATCCCATAAACCGGCCTTCCCCATTATATATAGACATAATGCGTATTTAGGTCTTGCCTATTTACGATAATAGGTTTGGCTGCTATTTCTAGCCAGGTCAAACGGCAACGTAGTAACAGAGGCTCGTGTGTTCTCGACACGTGCAAAGGAAGGCATGAGACAAGAGACGGACGAATAAGTAAAAGTGTATTTAAGCAGTTGCGTTATATACATATATATATATATATATATATATATATATATATATATATATATATATTAATGTTCCTGTTAGGTTCTGGGTTCAAATTCTACCCAAGCCTACTTCAACTTGCCATCCCTCCGCGGTCAAACAGCTATATTAGACTCACATCATTTCTCCAACCAACGCCTTTGCACACACGGAAATGTTCTAAAAACGTGTGACCAACATGTTATAAATCATATTTAGACAGGTGCGCGCACACACGCATACATTTACGTAGGCGTGGATGCTGTGTGTGTGTGTGTATGTGTGATGTACATATTTACTTGTTTCAGCCATTGGACAGCGGCCATTCTGGGGTACTGCAGAAAAAAAAAAGTGGGGGTTTAGTCGAACAAATCGACAACAGTACTAATTTTTATGTCTGGTACCTGTTCTATCGGCCACTTTGCCGAACCGCTATATTTCAGGGACGTAAATGCACCGACACCGGTTGTCGAACGGTGGCGGGAGACAAACACACACACACACAACATACATTATATATATATATATATATATATATATTATAATGGGGGAGGCACAAACGATATATATATATATATATATAAAACAAACACATTGATGTCACAGGTTCGACGTTTTTCTATTCAGAAGGATTTTTCAATGCTATTTTTCCATGCTATTATTCATAGCTTTATATACAGTTTAAGATCGAATTCCAATATATATAAAAATATCTTGTGTAAGGCCAGAACAATGCGAGAAGGTACATAGTAAATTACATTCTTCCACCCTTACATAACAAATCTCTTTAAGGTTATACCACACAATGCTTTACCAAAACCTCATTATATATATATATATTGCCTTATCTTCGAAACGTCTAGTTAGAATAGAGGCAGCTGACAAAGGATTAATTCCAAGTGGCTATCTGTTTTCCTATGTTTTCGTTCCGTTGTCTGTAGTTCATTGTTCTAACGTCCTGTACCCTGATATGCATCTATATACACATGTAGATGTATGTACATATATGTGTGTATGCATGCATATATATTCTTTGTATTATATATATATATAGGCGAAGGTAAATATACATATATACACAAGCGCGCACCTACGGGCGCAATCAGATTTTCGTCTAACCTAATGGTTTTCAACTGGGGTTCATATGACCCTTAGAGGCCCATATAAGATTTTGCTGTAAAACTTTCTGTGAAATAAACTGTTTATACTTCTACAATACAAAAATATTTTTAAAAATTTTTATACAATCCCTAATAATACCTAATAATGAATATAGAATAAGTTTATATTTATATATTGAATGACAATGGAGGTCCAGTAAAGTAAGATAGGGATCAAACGGGTCCATAGTCAAAAAATGTTTGAGAACCACTCTCATTACAATCGCAAGGCATTTGGTCATCCTGGATCTTTAGTAGAGAACACTTGACCGAGATGCCACGCGTACTTTAAAAAAAAAAGTACAAAAATGAGATAAAAGTACTTTTTGGTCCGACTGCTTATCCGTAATTCTTCAATTTTTGACTATTTTGAACAAAAAAACGCATTTCTTTCATTTTCTTTTCTTTTTTTCCGAAAAAATACGAGACTATTACCCTTTGAAAATATGTGTAACTTAAATCTGAAAGAATTATTATTTTTTTTTTTTTTGCTGCAGCTTCAAAATCCACGTCGCTTAAAACATAGCCAACCGAAGAAATTTCGGTTTTTATCACACAATGGTCAAACTAAAGGGAACCCTTTAGTTTGACAACTATAATTTCCGACTCTACTTTGGAGGAATGCCTACATATATACGCGTATAGGTGAAGGCGCGGGGGCTAGTGGTTAGGTTATTGCGAAATGTTGTGTTTTTGAACAAAATACTTCACTTCATGTTGCTCAAATCCACACAGCTGTAAATTGACAATCCTGCAAGGGACTGATATTGACAATCCTGCAAGGGAACAGAATGTTTAAAGGGGAACGGTTGGTCTGCCTGCCTCAACAGTGGGGAAGCATCATTCGAAAGCTACAATGTGATAAGGCAGTGTATAACATAAGGATAGTTTGATTGACAGTGATATATATATATATATATATATATATATATATATATATATATATATATATATGCGAGTAAAAATAAATACAAAAAAGGTGGGTTTTTTGTATGATTGTGTATAGAGGAATATATTATTTTGCTTAGAAGAGTTCCAACACTGTCTGTTTTTTATGTTTTATTTATATTCCTGCAGAACCAATGTGGGGTATAGAATATGGAATATACAATATATAATATAATATACAATATATAATATAAAATAAAATAAAATAAAAATGGATGGCACCATGAAATAAAGTATTGAATGTAGATGAAATATTGAGTGTTCAATATAAAGGATCAAATATATAAATATAAATATAAATATATATATATATATATATATATATATATAATATTCGTAGCCACTTTAATATGGCTGTGTGTTACGGCGGACTCTACTGCGATTTTTTAACCTCAAGAGGACATCTCTAGCTGGTTAACGATGCGCAGTTGCATCCAATAAAATTACGAGCAGGGGAGCGAACCCCTACCGTCTCCAGGCGACGGAACCAGTAGACCAGTCATGATTTCCGGCTATTTCTGCCACTCCTCGGTACTGGACACCTAATCTGCTAGATATGATAGCAGCTCGCTACTCCACGCAATATATACATTTCAAGCCAACACACAGTCGATGATTTTGCAACAAGCAAAAATGCTAGTTCTAAAATCTCTCGATATATGTATGTATATAAATATACATACATATATATAGGCACACACACACATACATAAATAAATACAGACACACATATATAGACATACATACATACATATATATAGACATACATACATAAACACACATATAGACATACATATATACACGCATAGACACACATACATATATACTCTTTACTCTTTTACTTGTTTCAGTCTTTTGACTGCGGCCATGCTGGAGCACCGCCTTTAGTCGAGCAAATCGACCCCAGGACTTATTCTTTGGAAGCCTAGTACTTATTCTATCGGTCTCCTTTGCCGAACCGCTAAGTTACGGGGACATAAACACACCAGCATCGGTTGTCAAACGATGTTGGGGGGACAAACACAGACATACACACATACATATATATATACATATATACGACAGGCTTCTTTCAGTTTCCGTCTACCAAATCCACTCACAAGGCTTTGGTCGGCCCGAGGCTATAGTAGAAGACACTTGCCCAAGATGCCACGCAGTGGGACTGAACCCAGGACCATGTGGTTGGTAAGCAAGCTACTTACCACACAGCCACTCCTACGCCCATAGGCGTAGACATACATACATATGTATACAGGATGTATAAGGTATTTGAGGATATACCTTTTTGGGGTCATTGCTGCATTTTTTGCTAACTCTGTATAATCTTTGTTTCAGAAAATAATAATGGCAGACCCTCAGCTTACTCAAGACATGAAGAGACAAGCTGTTATTGTGGTTATAAAGGCTGAGTATAGCGATTTAGAAATATCTCAATTTTTAAAAGTTGCCAAATCTTTCATCTACAAAGTTTGTAAGGAGTTAGAGACTGAAGATGGAAATGCATCTCCAGTATCAAAGCATAAAACGCATTCTAAACACTTTGAAATCATCAGAACACCTGAATTTATCCACCAAGTTCAACAGACCATTGATTACAATCCCAGAAAGTCCATGAGGTCAATTGCAGAAGATCTCCATCTCCCAAAAGCAACAGTCAGAAATGTTGTCCATGAAGACATCATATATAAGTCTTATGTGATGAGGAAAAGTCAATTTGTCGGAAAAAAAGCAAAAGAAAATCACTGCATCAGATCTAAAAGGCTCTTAAACGAACTGAAAAATCCAGCAGAAGATTTGATTTGGTTTCTCTCAAACAAGAAAAACATAAATCTGTCCTCAAATATCTTACACACACATATAGATATATATATATCTATATACATATATATATATATATATATATATATATATATATATATATATATACATATACATATGTAAACATACATATATACATATGTACATATATACATACATATAAGTGCAGGCGTAACTGTGTGGTAAGCAGCTTGCTTCCCAATCACATGGTTCTAGGTTCAGCCCCACTGCATGGCACCTTGGGCAAGTGTCTTCTACTATAGCCTCAGTCTGACTAAAGCCTTGTGAGTGGATTTGGTAGACAGAAACTGAAAGAAGCCTGTCGTCTGTACATGTATATATATATATATGTGTGTGTGTGTGTCTGAGTTTATGTTTGTCCTCCACCACCACTTGGCATCTGATGTTGGTTTGTTTATATCCCAGTATGTTAATGAACTGGCAAAAATAGACTGATAGAACAACAGGCTGAAAAATAAGTCCTGGGGTCACTGTTTCACTAAACCCGCCATGGTGGTGCTCCAGCATGGCCACAGTCCAAAGACTGAAACAAGTGAAAGATATATATGGAAGATGTACACCCACACATATGCCAGTAAGCATCCACTCATACAAGCACTCATCAACATCCACTCAGAGTGAGTGGGCGTTTTTGAGTGCTTGTACGGGTGTGTATACACATGCACCCACATCTATATACAAACACCTGTTAACACCAATCCATATACACACACATCTGCACAAACATGTATACAGTGCCCACACAAACTCATCAACACCCCCTCATAATCATTATGTATATATATATATATATATATATATATAAAAATAAAATATATAGTTTCAGGGAAAATAACCAAGTTTCAAGAACTCATCGATGAAATTGAGTTTTTACCTGTAATTTTGGATTTTGTCCCTAATATTATTATATATATATATATATAATTAGGCACAGGCATGGCTGTGACGTAAGAAGCTTGTTTCTACACCACATGGTTCCAGGTTCAGTCCTACTGCATGGCACCTTGAGCAAGTGTCTTCTACTATAGCCTTGGACTGACCAAAGCCTTGTGAGTGAATTTGATATATATATGTGTGTGTGTGTGTGTGTCTGTCTGTCTGACCCCCCACCATCACTTGACAACTGATGCTGGTGTGTGTTTATGTCCCCCATAACTTAGCGGTTCAGCAAAAGTGACCAATAGAATAAGTACTAGACTTACAGAGAATAAGTCCCAGAGTTGATTTCTTTGACTAAAACCCTTTAAGGCGGTGCTCCAGCATGGCTACAATCAAATGACTGAAACAGGTAAAAAAATATCTGCTTGTGTGTGTGAGAATGTGTTTATATATATATATATATATATATATATTACAAACACATTCTCACATACACAAGCATTCATAAACACCTCATATACACACGCTTGCATTAGTCAGATGAGAGGACGTTGCAAAAGAGTTTTCCATTGTCAAATGCCTTTCCTCTTGCCAACCCAGTCTACCACAAACAAACATTATTTACAAACACCATAGGTGTTAAGAAGCCTGGACATTGCTTTCACAGTGGACTGCAAGGCAAGTAACTCTCCCAGAGGAGTCATTATTTACAATCAGCAAACACAAGTGAAGACAAGAACATGCAAGGCTATGGAAATACAATCACACAGATACAACGGACACACATTTATACAGAGAGTGGAAGCCATTTATTGTGATCTTGCTGGGAAAGAGATTTTCAATTATGATATAATAATATCCAGGTTATGTCAGGGACCCACTAATTCTGATAATAACCGTTTGATAACATTATCCAGAATAAGAAAAAGCAGCTGGCATTATATATGTATATATAAACACACACGTTTATATATGTATATAACCAAATAATTATATACAAAATACATGTATATATAAACACACACGTTTATATATGTATATAACCAAATAATTATATACAAAATACATGTATATATAAACACGCAAATATATATGTATTTTTACAACATGGTAGTTTTTTTTTTATTTATAATTAATTTAAGCGTGATCGTTACCAGTGTCGCCTTCCTGGCACGTGAAAAGACATTCGAGCGAGATCGTTGCCAGTGCCGCCTAACTGGCTCTTGTGCAGGTGGCACATAAAATACACCATTTTGAACGTAGCCGTTGCCAGTACCGCCTAACTGGCATTCGTACCCGTGGCACGTAAAAGCACCCACTACACTCTAGGAGTGGTTGGCGTTAGGAAGGGCATCCAGCTGTAGAAACTCTGCCAAATCAGATTGGAGCCTGGTGTAGCCATCCGGTTCACCAGTCCTCGGTCAAATCATCCAACCCATGCTAGCATGGAAAGCGGACGTTAAACGAACGACGGTAACCAAATAATTATTGTGTATGACCAACCATAAAATTAAAAGAAAAAATTTTGATGTACCTGTCTCCATATTCTTTATGATTGTTTGAAATCCATACACTTGATAATATTCATAAACCAGGAAGCAAAACCTGGGTTTTCTATCAGAAGAATTACAATGAGATTGCTAATACTCAGTACTACTTGATGCAGTTTGCTGTAACCTGGAATATACCTGAGAACTACCAAAGTCTGCACCTGGATAATATTATCCCTATACACCCACATTATATAGATGTTTTCAATCTAGTTTGGATTCTTTGCAATCAAATTTGAATTCCTTGCCATCAAATTTGATTGCAAAGAATTCAAATTTGATGGCAAAGAATCCAAACTAGATCGAAAACATCTATAATATGACATTTACGCACAAGTGGTTCGCAACATACATATATTATGATATATATTATACACAATTATTATATATATATATATATAACTATAATAATAAATGCCAAAACGAATTTCTGTGTGTCAGTGTGTCACATTTTGATCCTCCCCTTTCTCACTATTCAATGACACTTCTTCTACTCCTCTTGTTGGGGTGAGAGTAATAAGCATAGAGATGGTGAGGGTGGTAGTAGATTGACGGTTGTGATGGTAAAGGGGTGATAGTAATAGTATGAACTGTAGTTGTGATAGAGGCGGAGGTGGTGGTGGTGGTAGCTGAGGTGGTCAAGTATGACGGTGATAGTAAAGTATGTGGTGATGGTGGTGGAGGGGAAGGTGGCAAAGTCAAAGGTATTGATGGTGGTAGTGTCAAAAGTCTGAATGGCGTGTATGTGGCAGTTGTGGTGATGGTTGAAAACAATCAACAGAAAGAGAGAGAGAGAGAAAGAAAGAGGTTAGAGAGAAAAAAAAATTGTACTGACTCCCACCCTTGAATGGGAAGACAAAAACTGTTGTTTATCATGAAGCTTTGCAATAAGTTCCAAGTCAACATATTATATCATTGTGTTGATGAAAATTGTTCATTGCTTGAAAAATACTGGTCAAATTTAATAAAATTTAATATGTACTCAATGCATGAAGGGTCATTATTAGGCTCAAGGCCCTATGAAGAGCCCTCCACAGGAGCTAGCTTAAAGTCCACCCGATAGGGCAGCTGGGTGCAATATAAACTGTATAGGCAAAATTTAGTTGTCACTAATTGTGATTGTATGTGCTACAAGTATATATATTGCTAGAAATAACAGATAAACCACTTATAGCTATGAAAAAGCACACATATATACCGACAGGGTAGATAGCTACCCCATGAGTGAAGCTAGACCACAGGACTGCACAGTTTCATTGCAATGGGAATTGTCAAGGGTGTGCCTCCATAGATACACACGCACACAGAGAAAAGGCTTCTTTCAATTTCCATCTACCGAATCCACTCACAAGGCACCCTGCCTGGCATAGCTGCACCAACAGAGGTGCCACCTACAAACAGAATGGGATTGCAAGAACACAAAGAAAACATGAACTGCACAAGTCCAGAGCCAACTGTTTGCCTTCATTCCCTGTAGACCACCAGTGCCTGACCTGTGGCAGAACCTTCCGAGCATTCATTGGACTGATTGGCCACAACTGGACACACCATGACCCATCATCTTCTCCCATGGGATGTCCTTGGTCATCATCAACAACAGACGAACATTATTATTATGTCCACATTGCTTCTAAGTCTATCTAAATCAATGAAAGATCCTCTAAACGGCTGTTTGATCTGCCAGAAATAGCAACCAAGTCTCCCTCAAACCACACCCTGCCATCATTATAGTTTTATATGCTTAACTTTTCATGCTTGCATGGGTTAGATGGAATTTGTTGAGTCAGATTTCCTATAGTTGGGTGCCCTTCCTGTTACCAACATTCACCTGTTTCCAAGGTAAAAACTCCCTTCGGTCATGAATGACCATAGGATTGCATTTAGAAAATCCAGGCAAGGTTGTTTATAGAAGACCAACAGATGCCCATGCATGCCAGCCCCCCCTCTCCATGCCACCAATGTTATCTGAGGGAAAGGCAAAGGGGCCGATACAGCTTGACACCAGTGATATCGCAACTCATTTCTACAGCTGAATGAACTGGAGCAACGTGAAATAAAGTGTCTTGCTGAAGAACACAACACAGTCCAGTCCAGGAATCAAACTCATCATCTCATGATTGTAAGCCCAATGCTCTAACTACTGAGCCATGCGCCCTCACTGATTCCAAGGTAATATTTCCCAATGGTTGAACATATTTTTCACAGAAAACTGCAAACAAATGACACTCCTCGAATAATGGTGACGCCCATTTTATAACTATTGTGCAATGTCAAGACAAGGAGACACAAAACATTCACACACATATATCATCATCGAAGCAAATTTTCTACAGTCGGATGCTCGTCCTGTCACTAACCCTTACCTGTCTCTAAACAATGTAATAATTTCTCACAGCAAGATATGTTTTTCATTGGAGAATAGAAACGAATAACCCCACTTGTATGGCAATGGCACATGTTTACTATCATCACGTGACGTCTAGACAAGAATACAAACCCATACATGTGTATGCAATGGGCTTCTCTCAGTCTATGTCCACCAAGTCCATTGTAAGGTTTCTGTTGGCCAAGTGCTATAGAAGATATTTGCCCAAAGTGTCATGTGGTGGAACAGAACCCTAAACCGGACAGTCATGCTTGTATGTACCTTTTATCTTTTACTCGATACAGTCATCAGACTCCAGCCATATTGGGGCACCACTCTGAAAAGTTTTAATCGAATGAATCAACCCTGTAAATATTTACAATTCAATCCCAGATTATCCTTCACTGAAAAAGAAAAAAAATCACAAGGTAACAAATGTACCTCTGTTGATTTGCTAGAAATAGCAGCTAAATCTCCTTCAAATCATCTCTCTTTGTTTCAGAGGGAAAAAAAGAAAAGGAGGGATGCATTAGATATTAGCTCTTGAAAAACAATGACTGAATGTTTCAAAAAATGATAGGAGAAGTCATGGTTGGATTGTCTTTGATTGCTGTTTTGCTTAATCACAGCTGAGCTACAGCTAAACAAGTATAATCCAAATCCTTTAGTAATTAAAGTATTTTATAATTAGGCCAGGATCGTTAATAAATAAAGAGACTTATTAAGACACCCACATTTGGAGGGAAATATGAGAAAGTAACGAAGAAGCTTACACATGGTTACATAGCATACTAAAAATAGCAGTGAAATAGAGGAAGATGCACAGAGAGAAGAAGGTGAAGTGGACAAGCGCTCTCTGCTATAGCCCCAGGCCAACCAAAGCCTTGTGAGTGAATCGGTAAGAGGAAATTGAAATATGTTGGTTATGTGTGTGTGTGTGTGTGTGTGTGTGTGTACCCTTGTCTAGACATCACGTGATGGCTGTAAACAAACATCACTATCACACAAGCAGTGTTGTTCATATCCAGTCTTCTTTGAAAATCATGTTTGGACATCAGGAAATATTATTTGGCTAGAAAACAGGTCGGGGCTGGCAACAAGAAGGGCATCTACTCACACCTCAGCAAATTCGGTCTAATCCATGCAAGCATGGAAAAGTGGGCGTTAAATTATGATGATGATGATGATGACTATCGATTGACAGAAAGTTACAGCACTGGACGAAATGACCAGCAGAATCTCTTGGGACGTTTACGTCCCGAGTTCAAACGCTGCCAAGGTCAACTTTGCCTTTTACCGTCCCAGGATCGATGAAATACACACCGATCGAGTCTTGGGGTAATTAACGATACACGTGGAGTAGGTAAGGGTTCGCTGCCAGTGATGGGACAGGTAATTTGGCGGAGGTAAAGAATACGCACACCACCACCCGTTTTTGGCGTAACCCTAACTCTAAAACACCGGGTGTACGTATTCTTTACCTTCGCCAATAATTTAATAATATATAATATCCATTCGCAGTACCGATGGGATCTATAATACTTGATTTAATTGACTAACCCCTCCCCGCTACATTTCTAACCCTGTACTTATATAAGAAATAGTAATTATAATTATCATTAACACTGGCAAGTTGGCAGAATCGTTAGCACGCCGAACAAAATGCTTAGCGGCGTTTCATCTGTTTTTACCTACTGAGTTCAAATTCCACTTACGTTGACTTTGCCTTTCATCCTTTCTGGGTCGATATAATCATCTTCCTCTCCTCTCAAAAACTGTTAACCCAAATTTGAAACCATAATTATTACTATTTACTAATTCCGCTGAGGTCGATTTTGCCTTTCATCCTTTCGTGGGATCGACAAAATAAGTACCAGATATACACTGGGGTCAATGTAATCGACTTAACCCTCTCCCCAAAATTGCTGCCCTTGTGGCAAAATTTGAAACCATTATTATTATTATTATTATAAGCATCTCATATTATAAAAGAAATTATTATTAGCTCTGTCACGTGCTCTAACACTGGGTCTTCGGATTCCTTCCTAGTAATAACCTTTGTGGTTGAAAAGAACGTTTCGTTGCTGGCGTTACCTCACACACACGCAGACACACACACAGAGTCGGAACACGATAACTAGATTGCTAAGAGAATTGAAGTGTCAAGGTGTTTGTTTTAAACCTCTCCACGAACCAAACAACTGCTTTATGTAACATATATTGTATCTATGTACACACACACTGCCAACTGCCACGAATATACTAAAATACTATGTTTGAAACAAGACGAAAGGAAAAAAATGATAGAGAAGAGAGATTGGAATGAATGAAAAATCGTGTTAGAGAGAGAGAAATGTGAATGAATGGATGGGCGTGACGTCAAAATCGTGTTATGTAAGAGGTGGGGGGGATCGTTTTTTCGTTTTGCTCGGCCTTACCCTTAGCTACATATCTTAGAACGTACAACAGCCACTTGGTAATTAACGAAACCTACCTACAGAATAGTAATTACGAAAGAAATCATTGTTGTTTTTGTTATTTGCTGTAGTATTAATGCTGTTATTATTATTATTATCATTAAAATGACAGCGAAAGGACAATTAAAGATGGGATGAGAGGGAATAAGGAGAGTGAAGCATTTTCTTTTTTCTCTTTTAATTATTATTCTGTGTGAAATGCGAGGCATTCTAGAAATCTTGCTTCGTCCAAGCTTACCTTCCGTCCCTCGAAAAAAAAAATGATTTCTTTTGTAAGCCACGGGAGCAATTAACAATAATAATAATAATAATAATAATAATAATAATAATAATAAGGATAATCAGGTTTGACAGTACGAAATGAGATTAAATAATAATTCAAGAAGGGAGAGAGAGGGGACCAAGAATAAATTATCAAATGATTTATGAGCATAAATGGGATAATTACAAATAAGTACGTAACGTAATGCAATTTCTTTTTTTTTTTTTATATATAATTTTATCTTTACTTTAAGGAAATAACGTAGATTAAATGGAATGTCAATTAAATTGTATTCAGGGACTAATCAAGGATTGAACGGAAAACACACAATTATATATACATATACAAACACGCGGATATACTCATATACACAAGCATATATGCGTGTCTGTGTATATATATATATATATATATATATATATATATATATATATATATATATACATACACACACACGCACATTTAAAAAAATTAATTGCATATGTCATCTCCATTCGTCCATACATTTGAAGTATACGTAGATACATAGATGCACACAGATACACCAATAATAAAAATAGACAAATACACACACACACACGAAAGTGTGTGTATATATATATATATATATATATATATATATATATATATATATATATATATTTCAAGACGCAGATCAGAATCCATCCAGATAGTATACACACAGTTGACTATAATGGAAAGGAGGAGGAATTTATCAACACTAGGAATGGTTATCATTAGATTTGTGTATATATAAACTACTAAAGACATGAAAGGCATGACAAAAAAATACGTTACATGCATAAAATAACATCGATTGCAAATTATATATATATATATATATAATTATATATGCATATATATACGCGCACATACTCCATTCTTATATATATATGTGTGTGTTCTGAGTTCTCTTTTTTCCTGTTCGTAACACCAAACATACATGGACACACACACACACATAAATGAAACTGACGAACTAATACGTTTTGTAGGATATTTATTATAGTTTTTACAAGAACAGAGGTGACAGTAACTTCGAAGTTTCGACCTGCATAGCCACCCCCACTTCGTGTTTTCATATTTTCAAAACGATTGTATCATGCTAAATATTTCTCAGAAATAATTATCTCTTGTAAATGTATAAAAAGACTGAAAGATTTGAAGAAGCATTGAATTAAACACACACACACGCAATGACACACATATACACATGAATGTATGTTTAATCATCTGATGACAACACATATTTTAAATACACCCGGCTAGCCTAATTTTTTTTCACCACCGACACACTGCCTAGTTGTCATTATACATACACGCATATACACACACGTATAATACGTGTTTATATATATATATATATATATATATAAAACAATCTTAGCAGTTATAATAAATAATATATTATTAAAAAATACAATTAATAACTAAATATTAATGGCTACAATGAAATAACACGAGAGAAAGTGCAAATCACTATATATATATATATATATATATATATATATATACATTACACACACACACATGTATACATGTTGGTTTGAGCATTGAAAGAATGAGGGTGTACTCGTTATGTAGGGTAAGCGGTTTATATACATACATAGGTACATATGTGTGTGTGTGTACATACAAATGATGTGTATATACACATATACACTGCTGGAGTGCACAAGCAAGAGAAAGAGAACGCAATACATGTAGAATTTGTATACACTTGTGAAAAGCGAATGATTCACTCTGTCGCTAATTCATGAAGCATACATAATACATGAAATAGATACACATGCATACATACATGAAACACACAGATACATGAATATTTATATGAAACATACATACATACATACATACATATATATATATATATATAATACTGATATGAAACAGACAGGCGCGCACAAATAAAGCATTTCTTTGAAACCAAACAGAGAAGCAGCTTAACCCGAGATATTTTCTCCCCCCCAAAAAACTGTTCCAAAGAGTGAAATATAAGACATACAACACGAGGAACTAATTAATTTGTCGTCATCAATTTGTCATCATGCTCAGTGGCGGTCATTAATTAGACTTGAGACTAATTCGAAATATCACACACACACACAATGTCGGTTTCTGTCTGTCCCTATCTCTACTTTCAAGGGTTTCCTCGAGTGCTGTGAAACAAGGGTGTGTGTAGTCAAATGGATAAACCCACCCACTTTTAAACCCACGTCTATTACTGGTACTAGTATTAGTGTTACTAAAGCAGAAGAGGGGTAGAAGGACAAGGATGGCTAGTTGGAAGACAAACTTGACCATTAATGGAATTTGAATCCCTGAGGGAATGTGCTAACAAGGATAATATTAATTAGTAATGCAAGACAGTGAGTTGGTAGAAGCATTAACGTGCCAGACAGCATTTCTTCCATTGTGAGTTCAAATCCCACTGAGGACAACTTTGCCTTTTATCCTTTCAGGGTTACACTAGGATTAATGTAATCAGCTTCCCCACTCCCCTCAAGATTGCCAGCCCTGTGTCAAAATTAGAAAGAATATTAATTAGTAATGCATCTGATTTTTATTCTGGTGGATTAGCAGAAGCATTGAAGTGGAGGGCAGCAGGGCCTCTTTATGTTCTGAGTTCAAATCTTGTTGAGATCAGCACTTTTTGACCTTTCCTCTTTTTGGAGGGAGATCAATACAATAAAATACCAGTTATGTACCAAGATCTATATCAGCAATTGCTCATGTTTAACAAAATAGTTTCAGGCCACATACTTAAGCAAGAAGTGATTATTATAAAATATCTTGCTATAGGTTACACCCTGAGCAGATACATGGTCAAAAGCACTATAGCTGTGACCAACCCACATTTTTGGCATGTCCCAGTCTACATTATACACTGAGGTCACATTAGAGTGTTGAGTAAAAAAAAAAATGCCTTGCAGCATTTCTTGCAGCTCTTTGTGTTGTGAATTCAAATCTCAAGGTTAATGTTGTCCTTTTATCCTTCTGGGTAGGGAAGATATCATCATCATCATCATCGTTTAACATCCGCTTTCCCTGCTAGCATGGGTTGGACGATTTGACTGAGGACTGGTGAAACCGGATGGCTACACCAGGCTCCAATCTGATTTGGCAGAGTTTCTACAGCTGGATGCCCTTCCTAACGCCAACCAATCGGAGAGTGTAGTGGGTGCTTTTACGTGCCACCCGCATGAAGGCCAGTCAGGCGGTACTGGCAATGGCCACGCTCAAAATGGTGTATTTTATGTGCCACCCGCACAAGAGCCAGTCCAGGGCCACTGGCAACGATCTCGCTCGAAAATCCAAAATAAAATCAATTCAAGTACTGGGGAGTCAATATAATGAGTTGTTCCCTTCTCACCAAATTTCTAACCCTGTGCATCTAAGCAAATAGAATTGGTAGAGATTTGGGGAAAATCTAATGTTTAATAGCATTCTTCCTGGTTCTTTACATTTGAAGCACAGATCTCAATGAAGCCAATACCACTTTTGATTCCTTCTGGGGATGAAAAAATAAAGTACCAGTCCCATATTTGAGTCAATGATATCGATTAAACCCCTGTCCCCAGAATAGCTAGCCTTCTACCTAAAACAACAGTATGTGATTTGAAGGAGATTTGGCCATTATTTTGAGTGATGACCACCTTGAGACACCTTTGTTGGCCTCTATCAGTGCAGTGCATGTATGGTGGGGGAAAATCATCCCAGAATACTTGACATGGCAGGTCATGAACCAAGGGTTAAACTCACCATGTTCTGTTCTATTCTCTACAACAATTGTGAAGGATTTATTCCAAAATACAAATCACTTTTGACAATATCAGGCAACAATAATAATCCTTTCTACTATAGGCACGAGGCCAGAAATTTGGTACAAGGGACTATTCAATTACATCGACCCAGTACTTAACTAGTACTTAAATTTTATTGACCATAAAAGGATGAAAGACAAAATCAACCACGGTGGCATTTGAACTCAGGATGTAAAGCCATAAGAAATGTCATTGAGTATTTGATCTGGTGCAGTAATGATCTTACGAGATCACCACCTTAAATAATAATAATAATAATAATGGTTTTAAATTTTGGAACGGGGGGAGGGGACAGATCAATTACATTGACACCAATGCTCAACTGGTACTTAGTTTATCGACCCTGGAAGGATGAAAAGCTAAGTCGACCTCAACGGGATTTGAACTCCGAACATAGCAACGGGCGAAATACCACTATGCATTCTGCCCGGCATGCTAATGATCCTGCCAGCTCGTCGCCTTTCACCACCTTAACCCTTTAGTGTTTAAACCGGCCATATCAGGCCAAAATTGTCTTCCTGTTTTATGCTCAAACCAGCCAGCCAGCTCTGACCTCTCACACCTACCCTACAAAGTCATTTTAAAAATAAACAGGGACATCATCAAAATCTCAGTTACAAGATGCTGTACAATTAATTTAAAATGATGTAATTAAGCAGGCTTTACATTTGACAGAGTAATTTGAATGCTAAAGGGTTAATAATAATAATGGTTTTCAATTTTGGAACAAGACCAGCAAGTTCAGGGAAGGAGACAAAGTGATTGCATTGACACCAGTGCACAGCTGGTACTTATTTTAACGACCCCAAAAGGATGAATGGCAAAGATGACCTCGGTGGCATTAGAACCCAAACCATAAAGACAGATGAAATGCCATTAAGCATTTTGTCCGGTGCAGTAACAATTCTGCCAGGTAACCACCTTAAATAATAATAATGTATTAATTAGACTGGTACAATCATTTATGAATGAGACAAAATGCTTAGCAGCATTTCTTTTGGCTTGTTATGTTCTCAGTTGAAATTCTACAGAGGCCAAATTTGCCTTCCATATTTTCAATAAAACAAATACCAGTTGAACACTGGGGGTTAATATAATCAACTAGCCCCTCCCAACAAAATTTCAGGCCCTGTGCCTATAAGTAGAAAGAAATTACTGTCATTATCATTTTAATAATCTATTTGCCACAAGGGTAACTAACAGAAGAGGGAGGGACACACAAAAAGTTGCTGCAAATGGCGAACACAAAATCCAGCCAGCGTCAATTTTCATAATGATATCATTTTATTTCATAATGATATCACAGATGTCTAGAAAATCTCCAAGAAAGAAGAGGCAGCAATAAGGACACGCACATACACATGCACTCAGCATTAACACTACTAAGACATCATATCATATTGAAACATGTCATTAGCCAAACCATCAAACGTATCATAAACAGAGATATCGGAGCAAAATCCAGGAAGGAAGGAAGGAAGGAAGGAAGGCTTGGTTTCGTTATTGTTAATAATATTGATACCGTTTTCTTTTTGTATATTTACCACAAGGGTATCAGACGAGGGAAGGGGACATTACAAGGACAGTTTACAATTTGTGAGGGGAGGGGGTACGTAATGGATGAGGAAAACGAAAGAAGGGCGAAATGAGACAACGATGACAGAAAGGTGTGTGTGTGGGGAGGGGCGATCGTATTTGCCACAAGGACAAGAATCTATAAGGTGACAGGAGAAGACAGTTAAAAGGAAATCAAGTGGGGTCGTGAGAAGGGAGTTTACACCTGATTAATCATCATCATCATCGTTTAACGTCCGCTTTCCATGCTAGCATGGGTTGGACGAGATAATAATAATAATAATAATAATAATAATAATAATAATAATCCTTTCTACTGTAGGCAGAAAGCCTGAAATTTGGTGGGAGGGGGGCTAGTCGATTACATCGACCCCCAAACAGATGAAAGGCAAAATTGACCTCGGCGGAATTTGAACTCAGAACATAAAGACGGACGAAATACCGCTAGGCATTTTATCAATCATAATAATAATGATAATAATAATAATAATAATAATAATAATAATAATAACCGTTTTATTTGTCACGGGGTAACGGATGACAGGATGCCATCATCAATCAATTATGACCACGATCGCTTCGGAATCAAATACCGACAATAATAATTGATATTGTTAACAACGGGGTAATTAATGACGATGGATTCTTAATTAGCCACAAGGGCAAAAGAGAGAGCAAGGCGTAGATGTGCTGAAACATCACCAAAAAAATATCACAAGGCAAGAAATTTGAAAAATTCTTCTGAGAAAAAAATAATAACTCATGGAGACAGAACGAAACGACTGGCTGGCTGGTTTATTGGTTGGTGTGTGGGTTGAGTTAATTAGTAATAATAATAATAATAATAATACTAGTAGTAATAATAATAATACTGAGAGTTGTTATATTAATTGAAGATAATGAGAGATTCTGAAATTATCCAGAAGAGCAAACAAAAACAAACAACACACTTCGTTTAGAAGAAATGTGTGTGTGTATGTGTAATTATGTGTGTGTGTATGTGTAATTATGTGTGTGTGAATGTGTCTTGCAAAACCTGACAAATTCAGCAGGAAATGAGAGAAAAGGAAGGCGGGTTTCGGGTTTGGTTTGTGTCGTGAGTGTGTGTGTATATCAAATGTATATAATACATATACGTTTATATATCTGTGTATGTACACAGGCACTATACATACAACCATATGTACAGAAACATCCATCACGTATGTCCATGCATACACATCAAACACATATATATATACCCATATACATCCATCACACAAATACACATATTAAATTCAGTATACATCCATCTATTCACATACTGCTCGCAAACAGCCTTTGCATATATATATATATATATATATATATATATATATATATATATATATATATTCGACACATATATATATATATACGTACACATATGAACATACATCATACATGTATATACATACACCATACATACATAAATATACATACATTATATTTGTGTAAAGCCACCACAATATACACATTATCACATCACATACAACATATCACCATAAATAAATATACACACAATATATATATATATCTACATATTTATGCATACATCTTATGCATATATGCATCCATATATCACATTTATATAGACATTAAATACACTTAAAGGCATGTTGTAACATAGACACCATATATATATATATACACGCACACATACATCTATATATCTAAATATATACTCACAATCAAGATGCTTCTTTTTTGGTCCCATGATTTCCTCTGTGGTCGCTTTACACACAGATTTGGCCAGCCCTTGACCAGCGATGCTGTGTCTGGCCGCATTAACGCGGTCCATAATACTCTGACCTGACATGTTGATGTGATGGTCTTGATGCCACTGCAGGTGCTCTTTTTCACAGTATGATTTCGCTTTCAGAGGGCGTTTAGGAGGGGAGCTAGTCTTTAATTAGATGTATGTTTCCTAGAGGGTAGGTTAATATTAATAATACTAATAATAATAATAATGTTGTTATTATTATTAATATTATCAATATTATATTATTTTATTGTAGATGATCTTGTCGCTGTTATATATTTTCCATTCGATGGTGGGTTTTGGTAGCAATATAGTTTTTTTCGGGAAGAAAATAGATAAAATACATTGAAAATGATGTGAGTTTGACCACCACCACAAAGTTGAACAAATGTATATATGTGTTGTATATATATATATATATATATATATATATATATATATATATATATATATAATATATATATATATATATATATATATATATATATATATATATATATATATATAAGGAGATGGGGGTACAGACAGGAAATAAAGGAATAGACACAGAGATGCTAGGAGAAATAACGAAGGGTAGGGGAAAGAATGTGGGATGTGGATTGGAACCTTAAATTTAAATGGTCAGTCCAAAGCCTGGGATGTCTGAGGTGGGTGGTGTTTGTCCACCTTGGCAAATAAATGTAGAAGGAAACCAGAACATAGAAATCGGTCTTGTTTCTTTGATTGCAGTGGCAGCACAGCTGAAGATCTGATGATGTTTCTTGTTATTGTGGATATATATGAAACGTATGTGTGTATATATATATATGTATATATATATATGAAGAGAGAGAGAGAGATGTAGATAGATATGTATAGATACAAGTGTATGTATGTAGATAAATATATAGATAGATATGAGTATGTATTTACAGACGAAAGTATGTGTGCCTATATATATATATAATTATATATATATATATTTACGTGATTGCTTGTGTGTGTATATATATTTACGTGTGTATATATATATATATATATATATATATATATAAATGTATGGATGTTTGTATATCTATGTGTATATGTGTGTGTGTGGTAGTGTGTACGGGGGGGAAATCTTGGGAGGGGTTGCAGCAAATAGTTCTTTCTTGTTTAAGCCAGTGTAATTCAAATGTGTACATATAATATATATATTATATATATTATTATTATAGACAGAAGTCAGTGCTTCGTCTTCGTGTCTCAAGCTGACAACAACTACACACATTCGCTCCAAGATGGCGAGAAAGCTGGAGTAAACAGCAGCAGCAGCTGGACTAACCGGTAAAGGAGAGAGAGACAGAGAGAGAGAAACAGAGAGAGTGGGAGAGAAAACCCGGGTAGAGAGAGGGAGGAGTGAAAGGAAAAGAAATACAGGGAGGGGGAGCGAGAAGAAAAGCGACAATAGTGAAAGAGTGAGAGTGAGAGAGAGAGAGAGAGAGCGCGAGAGATTGAAATCTAGAACGAGGGAGAAGGAGGGAAAGAAATTAGAGAGAGAGAAAGCGAGAGAAAAAAACGAATGATAGGGGAAAAGAGAATAGAGAAAGAAAGGGAAAGCGAGAGGAAGAGAATAGAGAGAGAGGGAAGGAAGAAAAAACGTGAATGAGTGAGTAAGAGCGAAAGAAAGACAAGGAGTAAGAGGGCGTGTGAGAAAGGTGAAAGATATGTAGTGTTAGTGAGAGAAGGATAATGAGGAGGAGTAAGAGAGATAGAGTAAGATGATTGGAGGAGGAGGAGGAAGAGGTGAAGAAAAAAAGCTAGGGTGACAGGAGTAGGAGTACGAACTGCAGAAACTGTAACAGCAGCAGGGATCGTGGGAGAGAAGGAGGAGGAGGAGTAAGAGGAGAAGGAGGATTTGAGTCACGTGAATCGCTCGCTGACGACACTGGCGCGCCGCCACAGAGCATGCGTAGAAAGGGACACCGAAAATTTAACCCGCAAAAAAAAACAAAAATTTTTTTTAAAAAAAGAAATAAAAGATGAGTTGACAAAGAAGGAGACCCGCCTTCTTTTCTTATACATACATATTTATATTCGTATATGTGTATATATATATATATATATATATGTATGTATATGTGTACACATGCTTGTATGTATATAGAAGCATGTGTAAGCATGTGCATTCTTATGTGTGTATACAAATATATTTATATGTATGAGAGCATACGTGCATGTACATATATGTATACATACATGCGTATTTTAAATATACACACGTTATATACACTCACACATGCACACACACACACACACACACACATATACACACATATAATTTGTCTTTCACTTTTTACATGTTTCAGTCATTTGACGGCGGCCATGCTGGGGCACTGCCTTGAATTTTCCGAATGAACCGACACAAGTACATTTTTAATCTGGTAGTTATTCTGTCGGTCATTTTTGCCGAACCGCTAGGTTATGGGGACATAAACACACCAAAGCTGGTTGTCAAGCGATGGCGGAGGACACACACACACATATATATAGATACAAATTTATGATGGGCTTCTTTCAGTTTCCGTCTACCAAATCCACTCACAAGGCTTTGGTCAGCCCGAGGCTACAGAAAAAGACACTTGCCCAAGGTGCCACGCAGTGGGACTGAACCCGGAACCATGTGATTAGGTTCTTACTACACAGCGACACACATATATATTCTTTCACTTGTTTCAGTCATTTGACTGCGGCCATGGTGGAGCACCGCCTTCAATCGAACAAATTGACCCCAGGACTTATTCTTTGGAAGCCTAGTACTTATTCTATTGGTCTCTTTTGCCAAACCTCTCATTTCCGGGAACGCAAACACACCAACATCGGTTGTCAAGCGATGGTGGGGGGACAAACACAGACGAATACATACACATCTGCATACATACATACATATCTATACATACATACATATATATATACAAAAATAAGACGAATGACCAGAGGAATGACCACTAGTTTTAATTGATTAATATCAATTTCTACCCTTACTCTTTTACTCTTTTACTTGTTTCAGTCCTTTGTACTGTGGCCATGCTGGAGCACCGCCTTTAGTCGAGCAAATCGACCCCAGGACTTATTCTTTGGAAGCCTAGTACTTATTCTTTCGGTCTCTTTTTGCCGAACCGCTAAGTTACGGGGACATAAACACACCAGCATCGGTTGTCAAGCGATGTTGGGGGGACAAACACAGACATACAAACACATACACACATACATATATATATATACATATATACGACAGGCTTCTTTCAGTTTCCGTCTACCAAATCCACTCACAAGGCATTGGTCGGCCCGAGGCTATAGTAGAAGGCACTTGCCCAAGATGCCACGCAGTGGGACTGAACCCGGGACCATGTGGTTTGTAAGCAAGCTACTTACCACACATATATATATATATATATATACGACGTGCTTCTTTCAGTTTCCATCTACCAAATCCACTCACAAGGCTTTGGTGGGCCCGAGGCTATAGTAGAAGACACTTGCCCAAGGTGCCACGCAGTGGGACTGAACCCAGAACCATGTGGTTGAGAAGCAAGTGTCTTACCACACAGCCACTCCTGCGCCTTTGCCACACATCAACCCCTGTGCCCACATACATACATACATACATATATACATACATTCATACATACATACATGCATACATATATATATATATACATACATACATACATACATACATACATAGATGCATACATACATACATACATATAAGCACAGGCATGGCTGTGTGGTAAGAAGTTCTCTTCCCAACCACATGGTTCCGGGTTCGGTCCCACTGTGTGGCACTCCAGCACAAGTGTATTCTGTTATAGCCCCAGCCCAACCCAGCCAAAGCCTTGTGAGTGGATTTGGTTAACAGAAACTGAACGTATGTATCTGTATGTCTGTTTGTACTCCACAACCACTTGACAACCAGTCTTAGTTTGTTCACGTCCCCATGTTTTAGCAGTTTGGCAAAAGAGATTGATAGAATAAAATGCCATGCTTATAAAATAAGCACTGGTGTCGAATTTGTCCCACTAAACACTTGAAGGTGCTGTAGCATGGCCGCCATCCAAAGATTGCATCTGGTGAAAGATAAAAGATGGTTGTGTGTTTGTGTATGTGTGTGTGAAATAATTCTTTTGGAGAATATATCGAATCACACATGTATAAGTTATAAGTAATATCATGTAAATATTAAGTTGAAAAACCATTTGGGGTTGATAAAGTCAATGGGTGACCTTGGGACCCGAAGGATTGCTTTGGCCCAATGGTAAAACACCCATCCCATCATGACTACAGAAGATGCAAGTTCATTTTCCAAGAGTAGCCTTTTGATTGTTTCTATCCAAAATAGGTGTTCAACCTTATATTTTGCATGTTATTATCTATAGCTTTAAGTGTAGGATTTGATATATATTATTCCACAAAAAAAAAAATTATAATTCCTATTCTCTCTAAAGTTTATAAAATCTCATGACATCATATATATATATATATATATATATATATATATATATATATATATGCAGAGGTTGGACAAAATAATGGAAACACTTTAAAATTTCAAGCAAATTTATTTTAATATGGGGTAGAATCACCTTTGGCAGTAGTTACAGCTTGAATTCTACGAGGTATGGACTCGTACAAAGTTTGAATTGTTTCCAAAGGAATTTTTGTCCATTCTTCAGCTAAAACAGTCTCCAGTTCTTGTAGTAATGATGGTGGAGGATATCGACTCCTTACTTGTTTTTTTCTAAAATGCAACCATAAATGTTCCATAATATTGAGATCTGGGGACTGTGGTGGCCAGATAAGATGTTCAACTTCACTAGAATGTTCCTCGTGCCATCCAGTAACAACTTTAGCTGTGTAAATTGGTGCATTATCATCCTGAAAGATTGTGTTTCCCTCCAGAAACAGTTCCACAACCATAGGATGAATTTGATGAGATAAAATGCTAAAATAATCTTGACTATTAATTCTGTCATGAAGGGAAACCATTGGGCCGGTGAATTTCCAAGATATAGCCCCCACCTCCAGATCAAAACAGATCCTCCTCCATGTTTAACAGTAGGAAGAAGGTAGTCTGGGTCAAATGCTTCTTTTGGCTATCTACACACATATACTCGGCCGGTGGTAAAGGATGACTTGTCCAAGAAAATAACATTCTTCTACTGCTCCAGGGACCAATTCTGTAGGATTTTACTCCAACTCTAAATGCTTTGCAACGTTTGTTCTAGAAAATAGTGGTTTTCTGATTGCAGCCCTCCCACAAAATCTAGCTTTGTGCAGCTCCCAGTGAACAGTTTTTGTGGAAACTGGGTTCTCGAGATGGTCATTAAGCTCTGCAGTAATTTTGGGAGTTGTACTTTTGTGATCCTTTCTAACAATTCACGTAAGAATCCAACGGTCCCTATCTGAAAGTTTTGGTTTTCTTCCAGAGTCTTGTTTCGATGAAGAGGTTTTACCCTCTTTCTCAAAGGCTGACATTACTTTCGAGACAGTACTTCTCGATACACCAAACATTTTGGCTGTTTTCGTTACGCTAGTGCCTGCCATACAAGCACCAATAATTTGACTTCTTTGAAAGTCCGATAGTTCTGTCATTTCAATGAATTTTAATTACCTTTTTCTGATGATATCTGAAAAGAAACTTTACAATTTTAGCAAAACATAAGTAACACAAATAATAAATCAAAAAACATAAAAATAAACCAGCTTTTGACAGTTTCATAGATATTTCAAAATTATGATGCTATGAGGCTAGATGTCTCCATTATTTTGTCCAACCCCTGTATATATACACATATATAAAGAGTTATTTTGTGTGGGATTATCAATCCTGACACACAAAAGTAGCATTAATTTTTTAGGTCGTGAGTAGTCAGTCCAATATTCATTTCAGTCAGAGGAACCAGCTTCGCATGCTAGAAATAACAGCCATATCTCACAAAACTGCGATAACATACTCTTTTCTTTTACTCTTTTACTTGTTTCAGTCTTTTGACTGTGGCCATGCTGGAGCACCGCCTTTAGTCGAGCAAATCGACCCCAGGACTTATTCTTTGGAAACCTAGTACTTATTCTATCGGTCTTTTTTGCCGAACCGCTAAGTTACGGGGACATAAACACACCAGCATCGGCTGTCAAGCGATGTTGGGGGGAAAAACACAGACACACATACATAGACATACATATATATATATATATATATATATATATATATATATATATACATATATACAACAGGCTTCTTTCAGTTTCCGTCTACCAAATCCACTCACAAGGCTTTGGTCAGCCCGAGGCTATAGTAGAAGACACTTGCCCAAGATGCCACGCAGTGGGAATGAACCCGGGACCATGTGGTTGGTAAGCAAGCTACTTACCACACAGCCACTCCTACACCTATAATGAAAGAAATATGTAATCAATCTACTCACCTTTCTGCAAAGAATTTTTTTTTCAGAGTAATTTCCCGCAGTGATATGATAAAGTGAAATTAAAGTGTTCTTTTTCGAAAGTTACAGAAAATATGAATGCAACAGCAAACTCTTTTGAAAAAAAGAAAAGTAAAAACAGCAAAGTGAAATTAAACTGTTCATTCATATTGTGTGGGGAAACACACGTTTTACTTGTGGCAATAATGCCGTTTGTTTTCGAAGAAAATTCCTTATTTTCTCTAGAGCCAGCTGCTTTAATATTTCCTCAAATGAACATTTTAATTTCACTTTGTCATATTAAGGCGAAAATTACTCTGAAAGAAATCTTTGCAGAAAGGTGAGTAGATTGATTACATATTTTCTTTCATTATGTCATCGCAGTTTTGTGAGATTTGGCTGTAATTTCTAGCATGTAAATAGCCTACTTGAAGGTCAAGGCCGTAGAATCGTGAGGGGAGGATATTGGGCAAATTTCTTTCTTTTTTTTTTCAGAATCACAATCTCCGTATTTTTGTACGTATTTCGCAAAAAAAAAAAAAAAAAAAAAAATCCGGAAAAAGTTGCGATTTTTGAAAATTTTTTTTTTTCAGAATCGGAATCTCCATAGCCTAAAACGTGGGATTCCGTGAAAAAAAAAAATTAAAGTGGGGAAGGGTTCCGTTTACATCTCCACCATATGAGCCGTAGCGCCTTTGAAACTTATGAAATGTATGAAGTTCGTACGTAGAGAGGGTTAAAAACAAAACAAAACACAAAGAAAAAACACAAAGAAAGAAAGAGAAAACAAGTTCTTTGCCATGTGTAAAGTGATTGCATGAAGACGCTTAGGTTATCCATGTTCTCGGCGAAGACTGCGTTTCAACATTTCTGTATAGCGTATGTCATACGTGAGGTTTTTTTTTTTTTTTGAAGTTGCTTCTAGATGATGACATAAATGTGACAGGTTAAGAAGGAAGGAAGGAAGATGGTAGGTACTAACCGCATAGAGGAGAATATGTGTGTGTGTGTAAGAGTGTGTATGTGTGAACGTGAGAATGCATGTACATGCCCGCGCGTACGTGTTCGTGTATGTGTGTGAATATCTAGATATGAAAGCTACCAAATCGTTAAGGTTGTGCCTCCCCACCCAAATTAGTTTTCTCATAATTTCAGAAACAACAAAAAATATATATATATAAATAAATAAAATGTATATTTTTTAATGAAATTTTCTACAAATATTTTCACGTGATGCACATTACGATTATGTTTGTTCGAAAAATTGTTTTCGTTGAGTTAGGAGTGATGACTTTGTTTCCTCATATCTTTCAGAAAAAATAGATGATTTTTTAATAAAATCTTCTACAAATATCTTTCAGATAGTGTAGATTACTATTACATTGGAATTGAATGTTGAAAAAGGAATGGTAGTTGCTCACACATTACATACTGACACACGTTACATATATATAAATTTAGTGAGTGGAGTAAAACGCATATGTTAAATGAATTTTTTTTATTTCTTTTATTTTACTCCATTTACTAAATTTATATATTTACTCAAGTACCCAAAATAACGGAGTTTCTACCTCATAAACAGGAGTTACACCACAGTCATTTTGTGATCTTTGCTACCCTGGTATCTATTAACCAATTTATTTTGTCCGAGTTAATTATTAACTTAGAGAAAATAAATACATATAATAATAATAATAATATATATATATATATATATATATATATATATATATACATACAAAATGGAACCTGAAATTAAAAAAAAAAATTTCTTGTGATGCGATTCAGAATCTGTGTGCGCGCGCCCAACTATTTTTTTTTCCACATTAAATTCCGATATTATAGTAATCTACACCATCTGAAAGGTAATTATAGAAAATTTCATGAAAAAAGAATATCCATTTTTCAGAAAGTTATGAGGAAACAAATTCGAGGTAGGTGGGGGGGGGCACTTGTGTAAGTATGTTGTTAATATGCAGAAAGAAGAACATGGAGGAAGTTTGGAATATAAACAGATTTTGAACTTTGGTGGGTACATAAGAATTTGAACTCTACTCCCAAGCATTTTCGTACATCACATGATAATATTATAATGTGTAGCCATGGAAACGTAAATGAATTTTCATAATTAAAGAAATAAAAAAAAACAGTCAATTGCAGTTATCCCCCCTTCGTTTTTATGTATATCACTTCTCCCACATTATTTTGCGTGAATTCGCGTCTTTGTTGAATCGTGTCATCTCTTTACTTCAATCGCTACGAAATCACTGCCTTACATTTTATTCAATAGGAACGTACACACACGCAAATATTTTTTTCTAGATAGATTTATTCTTTGATATTCCGTAACAACCCATTAACAAAAGATGTCTGGAAATCCCTCCACGAAAGATACGACAGTGCTTTGTGTGTTGACTGGAGCCAGTCGTGGTTTTGGACGGAGTTTAGCCGTGGCATTGAGCCAAACGTTCAAATCAGACTCGGTTTTCATCCTCCTAGCTCGATCGATGAATGATTTAGAAGCTGCCAAAGAAGAAATGCTACAAATGTCCAATCTTTCTCCCGATCATATACTTCCGTTTTACCTTGATCAGGGCCAATTCTCTGCAGATATAGCAACAAAATTATTCCAAGATATTCGAGCACAGTTAAGTAAACTGCGACAACAATTCCACAAGTACTTACTAATTCACAACAGCGGTACCCTGGGCGATATCACCAAGAAATCTTCACAGTTCGGTGACTTCGACGAAATCAGTGCTCACTTCAACGTCAATGTAAGTGGAATGATTGCGTTGAATACCAAATGCCTGGAACTCTTTGACGACAACAGCAAATGTATAATAGTCAACATTTCATCACTAGCAGCTATCCAACCTGTGAATTCCTTCTCTTTATACTGCGCCAGTAAGTTGAATACCTGATAATTGTTCCTAATCCAGATTATTGATAACGCACCTGTCATATCTTTAATAACCGTTTAACTATACTAGATTGTTGTGATGTGTGTCAGTATGTATGTGTACGATCCTACCAATTTATTATTGTTTTTTTTTCCAATCAAATTCCGATACTACCATAATCCACACCATAGGAAAGATATTTGTAGAAAATTTCATCAAAAAATATTTATTTTCCTGAAAGTTACGAGGAGTCAAAGCCAACCCGTCTGAATTTTTCGAAGCTTCTCTCCCCGCCTTCGGAAAGCTTTTTTACCTTACAAATTCCGATCCACTTAAAATCTACACTAGCGTGTTTGTAGATTTCATTAAAAAATAACCCACCCACCTTTTTTTTTTTCTTGCGTTATGAAGAAACAAATTCGGTGTGGCGCATTTGTGTAGGTTTGCTTATACCTACAAAAGTGTGCCCCTCTGACTTTGTTTCCTGATATCTTTCAGAAAGATGGGCAAATTTTAATGAACTTTTCTAGAAATACCTTTCAGATGTTGTAGATTACGATTATATACGAGTTTGTGTTGGCACTCCGTCGCTTACGACGTTGAGGGTTCCAGTTGATCCTATCAACGGAACAGCCTGCTCGTGAAATTAACGTGCAAGTGGCTGAGCACTCCACGGACACGTGTACCCTTAACGTAGTTCTCGGGGATATTCAGCCTGACACAGTGTGACAAGGCTGACCCTTTGAATTACAAGCACAACAGAAACAGGAAGAAAGAGTGAGAGAAAGTCGTGGTGAAAGAGTACAGCAGGGTTCGCCACCAACCCCTGGTGGAGCCTCGTGGAGCTTTAGGTGTTTTCACTCAATAAACACTCACAACGCCCGGTCTGGGAATCGAAACCGCGATCCTATGACCACGAGTCCGCTGCCCTAACCACTGGGCCATTGCACCTCCACATATGAGTCTAACATGAGAAAAAATATATCGGAAGGCACGAACACAAATGTTCTTAATTGTGCTAAAACATTTTGCCGATTCTGTCACTTCACCACCAAAACAAGTAATTATAAATATTCTGTTATCTTTCCCCTTTTTCTTTCTCCTTAATCAATAGCTTTCGAAACAATTAATGTTTGCTTGCGTCACACAATCACAAACACATAAACATCGTTTGTGTCGAACGATAAGTTTTAAAACTTATCGCTTTAAACTTATCGTTTGACACAAAGAGGTGCAGACATGGATGTGTGATAAAAAAAAAAGGTTGCTTCCCAACCACATGGTTTCGGTTTCAGTCCCACTGCGTTTCACCTTCGGTAATTGTCTCCTACTATATCCTCGGGCCTACCAAAGCCTTGTGAGTGAATTTGGTAGACGGAAACTGAGAGAAGCCTGTCGTGTGTGTATATATATATATATATATATATATATATATATGTGTGTGTGTGTGTGTGTATGTTTGTATGTATATGTTTGTGTGTTTGTCCCCCCACCATCGCTTGACAACCGATGTTTGTGTGTTTACGTCCCCGAAACCTAGCAGTTCGGCAAAAGAAACCGACAGAATAAGTACTAGGCTTACAAAGAATAAGTCCTGGGGTCGATTTGTTCGACGAAAGGCGGTGCTCCAGCATGGCCGGAGTCACATGACTGAAACAAATAAAAGAATATATATATATATATATATATATTGTGGGTGTATCTTCTTGTTTGTCCCCTACTAACGCTTGACAACTGATGTTAGTTTGTTTACGACCTCGTAATTTAGTCGTCTGCTAAAAAGAGATTAATAGGCTTTTAAAAAAAAGTACTGGTGTCGATTTGTTCGACTCACAGAAAATTCCAAGACAGTTGTCCAGCACGGCCGCTGTTCAATGACTTCTGGGGAAACACCTGTTTAAAAATTTCACAAACCATTGTACAAGACAGGCTGTACTAGATTTCTTTCTAGTCCTACTTTTTTAAGTGATCTACTTTATTTTTTACTACTCTGTACATACGTATGATGGCTGCAAATCGATTTCGAGTAATGTCCTCGCTTGATTGTTCTCTAAAACGCAAACAGTCCAGATGTGGTTTTTCACTTCTGCGAAGGACTTACAAACTTTTGTACAGATCTGGCCACGATGAGCGCCCCGTGCAGTATATGTTTTACGATATTGTTTTTTGTGAACCTTCGTATACTATTTCAGCCCGCCTCCTGAGTCACATTCTTTTGCATATTTCTTGCAAGTAGAAATGCTGTATAATACAGGGTGTTCAAAAAAATCTCTCCGCAGTGAGTATTTTGGGCTTTGTTGACTTCTAAGGCCTGCTTTACTGACAGACTTGTCACGAAGTTCTTCTACATAAGTTATACAAATATAGAAGAAATGAAGATAAACACAAGTTTATATTTTAGTTCCTATGTGTGTTTTACCATTATGGTGGAGGCGCAATGGCCCAGTGGTTAGGGCAGCGGACTCGCGGTCATAGGATCGCGGTTTCGATTCCCAGACCGGGCGTTGTGAGTGTTTAGTGAGCGAAAACACCTAAAGCTCCACGAGGCTCCGGCAGGGGATGGTGGTGAACCCTGCTGTACTCTTCCACCACAACTTTCTCTCACTCTTACTTCCTGTTTCTGTTGTGCCTGTAATTCAAAGGGTCAGCCTTGTCACACTCTGTGTCACGCTGAATCTCCCCGAGAACTACGTTAAGGGTACACGTGTCTGTGGAGTGCTCAGCCACTTGCACGTTAATTTCACGAGCAGGCTGTTGATCGGATCAACTGGAACCCTCGACTTTGTAAGCGACGGAGTGCTAACACACAACACACAAAAAAGGGAAACTCAAGAGTTAACACTTTGAACAACGAAAGCAGCTTTACCCCCACAGTCTCCAGCGACACTTTTTTCATGTATATATATTTTATGAAAGAGAACTGTTTCTTATTTTTAAATATATTTCATCTAATATCTCAATAAAGAGCAAAAATCAAATACGTTTAGTGATCGATATGAAAACTGTACCTACAGAAGATACTGAAAAAACTAGTGCAAAAGTAGAAAATAACAATTCTTTTTCTCTCACCTCTTGCAATATATATCTTGTGCGAAGCGCACTGAATAACCAGCTGGAAGAGGCGTCCCCCTGGGGTTAAAATAGCAGTATCGTCTACTCTTAGAACACTCACGGGTACTATTCAAGAAGAGTGGTCCCGGTGCGCGCACTCGCGCATCCGCGCTAGCTAGTCGTGACAAGTCGATCCTACAACGACTATCCAAAACATGTAAACAAAGTAAATGAAACACAAAGTAAATAATTTTTTTTTTTTTAATCTTCCCCATCTTACTCTTAAAACGTCGTTTTACGTTCTTCCAGGGTGTATTTTGGTGTCGGAGGCGCAATGGCCCAGTGGTTAGGATAGCGGACTCGCGGTTTCGATTCCCAGACTGGGCGTTGTGAGTGTTTCATTGAGCGAAAACACCTAAAAGCTCTACTCTTCACCACAACTTTCTCTCACTCTTTCTTCCTGTTTCTGTTGTGCCTGTAATTCAAAGGGGTCAGCCTTGTCACACTGTGTCACGCTGAATATCCCCGAGAACTACGTTAAGGGCACACGTGTCTGTGGAGTACTCAGCCACTTGCACGTTAATTTCACGAGCAGGCTGTTCCGTTGATCGGATCAACTGGAACCCTCGTCGTCGTAAGCGACGGAGTGCTAACAACAAATGTCTGATACCATTAAACAACAGTAGATTTTGAAAGACCGACCTTTTAATGGACTCTTTACCAAAAACAGGTAGTGTATAGTTTATTTACTTTGTTTAGTAAAAAAAAACCCATACATGTTTTGCGTATGACGAGTACTCGCGCTAGGTAGTCGTAGGATCGACTAGTCACGACTCGCTAGTACCAAATTTTTATTACGCAGGTAAAGAGTTAAGCAAATATCTGAGGCAATTTTAAAATACAAAGTTAATACCATTAGTTTTCCTAATCAAAGTCTTTTTTCTTTTAGTGAGTCGGTTGTTGGTCGAGAAACGTGGTGTAGTTTGTTAAATTTTGAGTTTCAGCTCTACTGTGGTAGAAGGGAGATAACTCTATTTGGCTCAGCTTGACTAAGATATTTGAAAGCCAAGAAAAAACATTACTGAAATTCTTTTCAAAACTAGAATGATTTATAGCAGCGGTCCCCAAACTTTTTTGCTCTACAAACCGGGGTATCGCGTGCATAACGAAACATAATAAACTGCATAATATATAAATTCCATATATAAGTTGACCTCTTTGAAAATCCGATAGATCTGTCATTTTAATGAATTTTAATTACCTTTTTCTGATGATATCTGAAAAGAAACAGCAATTTTAGCAAAACATATCAAGCAACACTAATAATAAATCAAAAAAACATAAAAATAAACAAGCGAAACCGTCAATGGCACCTGTGCCCAGCATCGCCTTCCTGGCACTTGTGCCGGATGGCACGTGATTCGACCGAGATCGTTGCCAGTGCCGCCGAACTGGCTCCTGTGCAGGTGGCACATAAAATACACCATTTTGAGCGTGGCCGTTGCCAGTACCGCCTGACTGGCCTTCGTGCCGGTGGCACGTAAAAGCACCCACTACACTCTCAGAGTGGTTGGTGTTAGGAATGGTATCCAGCTGTAGAAACTCTGCCAAATCAGATTGGAGCCTGGTGTAGCCATCTGGTTTCACCAGTCCTCAGTCAAATCATCCAACCCATGCTAGCATGGAAAGCGGACGTTAAACAACAAAGAAGCTTTTGATAGTTTTATAGATATTTCAAAATAATGATGTGATATTAGGTGTTTCCATTATTTTGTCCAACCTGTATATATATATATATGTGTGGGAGAATTTATGAAAAAAACAACAACAGACGAGGACAGGTGGTGTAAACAACAAAAGGATGTATTAGTTTAATGCTCGGTAATAGAGAAAGTCTTTAACGTTTCAAGCTACGCTCTTCAACAGAAAGAATAAGGAGAAAAACACAGAGAAAAAAAATTTTAATGTTGTGGTCAGCGATCTATCACACACACAGACACATTCACATTAAATTTTCTACTTCTCCATTTCCAGATCTCCTAAATCCATTTCATCCATCATCTATTCCAGATAAAGCAGCTCGCAACATGTATTTCAAAGTGTTGGCTGGAGAAGAGAAAGACCTTCGTATATTAAATTATGCTCCTGGACCACTTGACACAGACATGCAAAAAAATGTTCGTGAAAATGCAGTCGATGATACAATCAGACAACAATTTACAGGTGAGAGCTTATATGCTAATTTACAAGTGAGATTTATAAAGGTGGCGTTTATACAATTCAGCTTTCTGCTTCCCAAGCCTTGTGAATACAGCCCCTGAGATATTTTTGACTTCTTCACTTGCCTGAGTGATGTTCCACTAACATGCCGAATGCACTGGGAATGTCTTAGTCTTTGCAACACTAATTCCCATCCATGCCTTGTAGCACTTTGGCAGCAAACCCTTTCTGCTGGGGATCACCAACTGACAAACCAAATAGCACCATGTCGTCTGAAGATATCAGCCGATCAATTGTCATTTCTACTTCCACAGTGGGTGCACATCTCAATCCAGTTCATAAAAATTATGAAAAGAAGTGACAATACGCGTCCCTGCCAAAGTCCAACACCTACGTTGAGGGGTTTCAATTTAGCAACAAATGCAAACATGACTCCTAATATGGTTAATTTAATCAACCCTCCCACCAATTTCCAGCCTTCTGGTAGAAAGCCAGAATTCTCAGAATGTCAAGCAAGGTAATTACTGGTACTTGAACAGCTGATGAATGTTGATGAGATATAAATTTTGCCTGGTTTTCATTTTATTTAAAACCCTTTAGCGTTCAAGCCAGCCCAAATATTCTAACCAATTTATGTTAAAACTGGCAAGATCCAACCTCTCACACCTAACCTACAACATCATTCTAAAAATATACAAACACACCATTGAAATCTTGAAGCTACATTTCAGTGTGCGATTAATTAAAAACAATGTGAATAAATAAGCAATACATTCGACGAAGAAATTTGAATACTAAAGAGTTAGCCCATTAGCATTTAAATCAGGTAGAATATTAAGATTCTACCTGTTTTAAGTTCAAACTGACCTGATTTGGTCTCTTATCAACCCTACAATATCATTCTAAAAATCAACAGTTAAAAATCGAAATCTCAAAGCTACAATATAATGCACAATTAATTCCAAACAATGTGAATAAATAAGTATTAATTTTTGACAGAATTATATGAAAGCTAAAGGGTTAAATGTGTGTCCACCTTGTATTGACGTAAAACTATAAAACAAACTCACTAAACTACATATATTCGCCATTTCACAGGGAAATTTGAAATTTGTTTTGCATTTAACTTATTAGCAGGGGTTGACCATATTATAATATCTTGCCTAGAAATAAGTATTGCCCCAGAGAAGGTGAGGGTGGTTGAATTGTTAAAATCTTAAATGATCTCTTTCCAGGTTTTTTAGTTTATTTATTCAAATCTGTGCTCTGTATGTATGCCCTCCTTGTGTTCAGAAAAACTACAAACATGAAGAAGTAGACATTAAATGTAGATACTCTTTTACTTGTTTCAGTCTTTTGGCTGTGGCCATACTGGAGCACCACCTTTAGTCGAGCAAATTGACCCCAGGACTTATTCTTTGGAAGCCTAGTACTTATTCTATCGGTCTCTTTTACCAAACCGCTAAGTTACAGGGACGTAAACACACCAACATCAGTTGTCAAGCGATGTTGGGGGGACAAGCACAGACACACAAACATATATATATCATCATCATCATCATCATCATCGTTTAACGTCCGCTTTCCATGCTAGCATGGGTTGGACGATTTGACTGAGGACTGGTGAAACCGGATGGCAACACCAGGCTCCAGTCTGATTTGGCAGAGTTTCTACAGCTGGATGCCCTTCCTAACGCCAACCACTCAGAGAGTGTAGTGGGTGCTTTTACGTGTCACCCGCACGAAAACGGCCACGCTCGAAATGGTGTCTTTTATGTGCCACCCGCACAAGCCAGTCCAGGGGCACTGGCAACGATCTCGCTCGAAAATCCTACAGGAGCCAGTCAGGCGGTACTGGCAACGGCCACGCTCAAAATGGTGCATCTCATGTGCCACCCGCACAAGAACCAGTCCAGGGGCACTGGCAACGATCTTACTTGGCTTGCCGGGTCTTCTCACGCACAGCCCATTTCCAAAGGTCTCGGTCCGTAGTCATCGCCTCGGTGAGGCCCAATGTACGAAGGTCTTGCCTCACCACCTCAGCCCAGGTCTTCCTGGGCCTACCTCTTCCACGGGTTCCCTCAACTGTTAGGGTGTGGCACTTTTTCACGCAGCTATCCTCCTCCATTCTCACCACATGTCCATACCAGCGCAATCGTCTCTCTTGCACGCCACAACTGATGCTTCTAATGTTCAGCTTTTCTCTCAAGATACTTACACTCTGACGGGTATTCACATTGACATTACACATCCAACGGAGCATACTGGCTTCATTCCTTGCGAGCTTACGTATGTCCTCAGCAGTTACAGCCCATGTTTCACTGCCATGTAGCATGGTTGTTCGTACGCATGCGTCATACAGTCTGCCTTTTACTCTGAGTGAGAGTCCCTTTGTCGCCAGCAGGGGTAAGAGCTCTCTAAACTTTGCCCAGGCTATTCTTATTCTAGCAGCTACACTTTCAGCGCACCCACCCCCACTACTAACTTGGTCGCCCAGATAGCGGAAGCTATCGACTACCTCTAGTTTTTCACCCTGGAATGAGATAGAAGTTGTTTCCTGTTTGTTTGCAGTCTTTATTGCACCTGAACATCTGCCACAAACAAAAACTAACTTGCTAGTTAACCTGCCTTTGATGTTGCTGCACCTCTTATGTGTCCATAGCTTGCACCGGGTACATCTTATAGAGTTACTACCTACTCCTTTTCTACATACTGAGCAGGGCCATCTACCTGAAGGGGTTTGTGTTTTATCTACCTTCCTACTTATTAGGATTTTGGTTTTAGCTAGGTTGACTCTAAGGCCCTTCAATTCTAGACCTTGCTTCCACACCTGAAACTTCTCCTCTAGTTCTGATAGTGACTCCGCAATTAGGGCAAGGTCATCAGCATAGAGGAGCTCCCAGGGGCAACCTGTCTTGAACTCCTTTGTGATTGCCTGGAGGACTATGGTAAATAATAGGGGGCTGAGGACGGAACCTTGGTGGACCCCTACCTCTACCCGGAATTCATTGCTGTACTCATTTCCAACCCTCACCTTACTGGCCGCATCTCTGTACATGGCTCGCACAGCTCTCACTAGCCATTCTTCTATCCCAAGTTTCCTCATTGACCACCAGATAAGGGATCGGGGGACCCTGTCAAAGGCTTTCTCCATGTCAACGAAAGCCAGGTACAGAGGTTTATCCTTGGCTAGGTATTTCTCTTGCAACTGTCTCACTAGAAATAAGGCATCAGTAGTGCTTTTACCTGGCACGAACCCAAACTGCATCTCATCTAAATTGATTCGCTCCCTAATTAGTTGGGCTATGACCCTCTCTGTAACTTTCATAACCTGATCTAACAGCTTGATGCCTCTGTAATTATTTGTATCTAAAGCGTCCCCTTTACCTTTGTAGCAGTTGACTATGATGCTGCTACACCAGTCATAGGGTATGACTCCTTCGTGTATCACCTGGTTCGTAATACGGGTGACTAGGCTATAGCCAACACTGCCAGATATTTTGAGCATCTCTGCAGTGATTCCTGATGGGCCGGGGGCTTTCCCGGTCTTCATACTCTTAATTGCTTTATCTACCCTGGTACTATCAACTCGGATAGCTGGTCCCTCTATTGGGTCGACATAAGGCAGGCTCTCTTTCTCCCATTCATTCTCTTTATTAAGCAATCTATCGTAGTGGCATCTCCAGACCTCTTTCTTTGCATCCTCATTTAATGCAAGCGTACCATCATCCATGCGAACACATTTCTCTCCTACAACATCACTATTCTCTCTCCTACACTGTCTTGCAACCCGAAATACCTCGAGTCTTTGGTCCTCACGGCGCAGAACATTGGCAAATCTTTCCTTATCTGCTTCCCCTCTGGCTAAATAAACCTGTCGCCTAGCCTCCCTTCTGGCACATTGGTACAATTCCCTGCTACCACCGTTCTTCCAGTCCTTCCAAGCTTGTTTCTTTTGTCTAATAGCCCTGTCTACCTCCTTGTTCCACCACCACGTTACTCTGGGTTGGGAGGGGACCTTACACCACCCACAAATCTGGTCGGTGGCTTTCAACAGGTTGTCCCGCAGAAATCTCCAATTGTCTTCCACGTTGTATGATGCTATATCCCCTTCTATTTCGTTAAATGCTTCAAGTAACTTGTCTCTAAGTCTCTGTCCGTTTGCAGGGTCTTTAAGCTTCCACACCCTTCTTCTCCAAGCCTGTCTAATTCTGGGCACCCATTTTGCCTTGATCCCAAAGTCGCTAACTACTAATCTATGTTGTGGGGTACATTCTTCGCCAGGGTAGGTTTTGGCATTTATAAGCCGCCCTCTTTCCCTATTTCTGGCGAGGATGTAGTCGATTTGGCTAGAGTGTCTGCCGGAGCGGTAGGTGACTAGGTGACTGGCAGGTTTCCTGAAGTTGGTATTGCAGACCATAAGATTGGTTGCATCACAGAACTCCAGCAGTCTGGTTCCCTCCTCGTTGCGGGAACCGAAGCCATAGCCTCCATGTATGCCATGGAAGCCCCCAGCACGACGTCCGACATGACCGTTGAAGTCTCCAGCCACAAAGAGAAGGTCCCTGTCACTCGTCGACGAGGTAGTTTGCAAGAGGGTGTCATAGAATTGGTCTTTCAGACCATCTGGTAGCCCAGGTTGAGGTGCATAGGCTGAGATGACAGTAGCTAATCTATGATGAAGCACTAGTCTGATCTTAAGTACTCTGTCACTTACTCTAACGACCTCGATTACCTTATCCACGCATTTCTCCGCTAGAAGTATTCCTACGCCCCCGACCCCGTCAGTGTTCCCTGCCCAGAAAATCTTGTACCTGTGTTCTTTGCCTGTGAGGAACCTTGCAGAACCTCCTCTCCATCTTACTTCCTGGATGCAGCACATATCTACGCATCTCCGTTCAAGCATCTCAACAATTTCACCAGATCTACCTTTCAGCGTGCCGACGTTGAGAGTGCCAATCCTAACAGTATGGGTGTTGGGGGTGTGGGCCTGTAGCCTGGGAAGAGGAAAAGCAGTGTCGTGTACCTGAAAAGAAAACTTGCAATTGGAAGAATTCATAAGCAAAACATTACCTACAACCTGCAAACATTTCTCAACCTTAATGCGCTACCCAAAGGTAGGGGAGAGGATGGCCAAGGCCACTAGATGGGTTCCGGGAGACAGCCGAGGTTGACAGGATGACAAAGGGATGAACTTCCGGTGGAGGGGGCGGGATGACAGAGGAATGAACTTCCGGTGGAGGGGGTGGGATGACAGAGGAATGAACTTCCGGTGGAGGGGGTGGGATGACAGAGGAATGAACTTCCGGTGGAGGGGTGGGATGACAGAGGAATGAACTTCCGGTGGAGGGGGTGGGATGACAGAGGAATGAACTTCCGGTGGAGGGGGCGGGATGACAGAGAAATGAACTTCCGGTGGAGGGGGTGGGATGGCAGAGGAATGAACTTCCGGTGGAGGGGGTGGGATGACAGAGGAATGAACTTCCGGTGGAGGGGGTGGGATGACAGAGGAATGAACTTCCGGTGGAGGGGGTGGGATGACAGAGGAATGAACTTCCGGTGGAGGGGGTGGGATGGCAGAGGAATGAACTTCCGGTGGAGGGGGTGGGATGACAGAGGAATGAACTTCCGGTGGAGGGGGTGGGATGACAGGAATGAACTTCCGGTGGAGGGGTGGGATGACAGAGGAATGAACTTCCGGTGGAGGGGGTGGGATGACAGACGAATGAACTTCCGGTGGAGGGGGTGGGAGGGCGGGTTACCGCCAGCGAGTAGAGAGGGCTCTTAATTGTAGATTTTAAATATTTGAGAGACAACAATGCATAAATCGTAATTTTTTAAAAGAGCAATGAATTCTGGGTGATTAGAATATAACGTAGCATGAATTTAGGAAGCTTAGAAAATGAATAAGCATGAATTTAAGACAACAACTGAATTCAATTGAATTTCATGGAGAGAAACAAGATAAATAATAAGGGACAAAACTAAAGCGCAAGGTATTGAGATGTTTGAGGCCGTAAATAAATAAAAATCTCTATCTTATCTGCATCTTGGGTATATATACATATATACGACAGGCTTCTTTCAGTTTCCATCTACCAAATCCACTCACAAGGCTTTGGTCAGCCTGAGGCTATAGTAGAAGACACTTGCCCAAGATGCCATGCAGTGGGACTGAACCCGGAGCCATGTGGTTGGTAAGCAAGCTACTTGTCAAAGAGTTTCTTGAATTGTTCTAATATCTTCCATTTATTATTTTCAGAAATGTTCAATTCATCAAAACTGGTCTCCTGTGAAGACAGTGCTGAGAAGTTGATAGACCTTCTAGAGAAGGATACATACACCAACGGAGACCACATAGACTATTACGATGACTAAATACTTGTATTTTTTAAGTCACACCCTCCCTCTTTCTCTGTGAACAAGAGGCTGTGTCTTGAGTCAACCCATTTGTGACTGTGTGTTCGGAAAATGATGTCCATGTGTTAAAATTAATTTTGAAAAAAGAATTAATGAAATAGGGGAAAATTTAGTTGAATAACTAAGTTGTAGGGAGTAGATAGGCTACCATTTTCCTGGTTTTATACACTGCTTCAGTTAATTTTGAGAATGAAGAATTTAGTAATATAACTTTTTTGTTATAAAATGATAATAATAATAATAATGAACTTACTGTATGCAGAACTCAGGTGTGCTATAACTCATCAGAAAAAGTAACTAAAACTTCATAATGGGTACATAGAATATGCATAGGAAGTAAACAGTTAAAAAGTTTTGTTTTTTTTTAAAAAAAACAAAAAAAAAACAGGGGCATGGGGAATCAGATGTACTGTTTACGAGTTTCAGGAAATTTTGAAGGATGTAGTGTCCCAATGGCCAGCAGGGTAGTTTATTCCATACTTCATCGATTCTGAATGTGAAAAAAAATGTTTCTGAAAGTCATAGATACTGTGTTGTTTTTTTGATTTTGTAAGTATGTCCATGAGCGTTTGACATTTGGAATTCAAAAAGGTACCCAAGATTGTTATTGGAAAGCTGGTGTTTGGGACAAGGTCACTTTAAAACAGGAAGTCTGTATCATAGAACCAGGGTCAGTCTCAAGCAGGTCGATATTAGAAGGGGTTATAAAAATTTTACCATTTATGTCACATGACTAGACATCATTATAAAAGACTTTGGGAAATGACTGCCATAAAGCATTTTGTCCTTTCGCTATATTTCTGTAGAGATTCATTACTCTTGTTTCAATTAATTTTTTAAATAATGGAGAATTTCGTGAAATAACTTTGCTAGTGTTTGTAACGTAAATTAACATGAAATATACCATATTTTAACTTGTATAAGGAACCCTTTTTTGTCAAAAATTAGGTTAAAAAATATGGGAGTTTCCGCTGACAAAACATTCAATTTTTTTTCTCCGTATTCTTTCTGTTGAAGAGCGTAACTCGAAACGTTAAAGACTTTCTGTATTCCCGAGCGTTAAACTAATACATCCTTTTGTTGTATACACCACCTGTCCTCGTCTGTTGTTTTTTTTTCGTAAATTCTCCGATAGTATTATAATTCCTTACAACACCTTTTTTTTTCCAAATTTTAAGCCCCCCAAAATTAGAGGGTTCCTTATACACGTTAAAATACGGTAAATCACTTTAAAATTGGAAGTTTGTAATGTGGCATTAGAGACTGTCTCAGACAGGTTGGTATCAAAACGGTAAAGCCAGCACTAAATGTTTCTTGACCAGACAGTTTGAGAAACAGTAAAGCATTTAATCTTTGTTATATTTCTGTTGAAATACTCTACCTTTATTCAATTAATTTTGAAAATAAGAAAGAATTTAGTAAAATAACTTTGTCATTATTAAGCTAATGTTTGGAACATAAATTAGCATGAAAGAAATGTTGCTAAGCATTTTTATCAGACAGTTCTGCCAGCTTGCCCCCTTAGCAACAACAATAATAATTCTTTCTAATTTTGGCACAAAGCCAGCAGTTTTGAGGGGGAGGGAGCAAGTCAGTTACATCATTCCCAGAACTGGACTGGTATTTTATTTTACCAACATTGAAATGATGAAAGGCAAAGTTGACCCTCAGTGGAATTTGAACTCAGAACAGAGAGTACCAGAAGAAACACCACAAGGCATTTCATCCAGTACTCTAATGCAGGGGTTTTCAAACTTTTTGACTTGTGGACCCCTTTATATTTCAGGCTTTACCCTTATAAACGCTTATGAAATTTATACATAAATATTTGCTTAAAATAACATATATTTTTACATTTATTTATTTAACAGTATTTAACAAATAGGTTTATTGTCAATTAAAAGATTTCGATTAAAAAACATATATAAAATCAAATTACCCATAAAAAGTATTTGCTGTCTACGGACCCCCTGTCTTGTCCTTGCGGACCACAGTTTGAAAGCCCCTGCTCTAATGAGTCTACCAATTCAGCACCTTAATAACTGGAATAATAGTAATAATGATAAGAAAAAGGTAACGAGCCAACAGAATCATTAGCATGCTGGGTAAAACGCTTAGCAGCATTTTGTCTGGCTTTACGTTCTGAGTTCAAATTCCACTGAGGTTAACTTTGATTTTTATTCTTTCAGGGTCGATAAAATAAATATCAGTTGAACACTGGGGTTGATTTAGTTGGCTTATCTCCTTCCCCAAAATTGTTAGTCTTGTGTGAAAATTTGAAACCAATAACAATACGAGGAAATTCATTTATGATGATGATGATGATGATGATGAAAACAGTCAACTCCTTAAATGTCTTAAGATATATTTTTCATCTTATTATTACTTTTTTCTTTTTTGTTCTCCAAATTTAATTTGAGTGTGAAATTCCTTTTCAGATTTCAAAACACAAAAAAAAAAAAAAAAAAAAAAGAATCATTCAGTGATCCAAATTTCCTTTCTTTTTTTTTTTTGCTCTCCTGATTCAAATTCATTTATTTTATATTTTTATTTTCATTTATTTATATATTTTTATAAATTTTTAAAAAATTGGGAAAAAAAAAGAAGAAATACTCAACAAGAAACTAATCATGGATTTCGTTAAATGAAATTAATTAATCTCGCTCCCTAACCATCGCTTCATGTCAATATATTGTTCATATAAAATGTTACGCTAAACACATTGGTTGTTGTTGTTCTTGTTATTGCATAGCACCAGATAAGCTCTCTCATTAAAGGCTTTCCAACTGTGACTCTCACCACCCATCTTGTTTTTAGAAATAGAGACATTGCTGAATGGTTAAGAAGTTTGATTTATAAACTAGTGGGTTTGAGTTCAGTCCCACAGGGTATATATATATATATATATATATGTGTGTGTGTGTGTGTGTGTGTGTGTGTGTGTGAGTGTGTGTATATAAATATATATATATATTTATGAATGGATTAAGCAGAGCAGTATATATATATATATATATGAATGGATTAAGAAAAGCAAGAGCACACACGAAGATGGAAAGTGTCGCTGAGGAAGTCACAGACGTGTAATGAAAGATTTCCAGACAATGGACATGAGTTAGAATAAGAACAGTAACGAACGAGTGAAGAATGAATATCATGTGCATGTGTTCATTTGGCAAAAAGCCTTGTGAGTGGATTTGGTAGATGGAAACTGAAAGAAGCCTGTCGTATATATGTATATATATATATATATATATATGTTTGTGTGTCTGTGTTTGTCCCCCCAACATCACTTGACAACTGATGTTGGTGTGTTTACGTCCCTGTAACTTAGCGGTTCGGTAAAAGAGACCGATAGAATAAGTACAACAATATATATGTGTGTGTGTATATATGTATATATATATAGATACATATATATATATTCCCTCTCTCACTCTCTGGGAGAGAGGCACAAGCACATACACAGACATATACACACACGGCAGTAACGTCCGCCTACAAAATTCAATCACAAAGCTTCGGTCGGCTCGGGGCTATAGCAGAAGACACTTGTCCAAGATGCCACGCGGTGGGACTGAACCCGAAACCATGTAGCTGGGAAGCAAGCTTCCTAACCACACAGCCATGCCGTTAGGAAGGGCATCCAGCTGTAGAAACTCTGCCAAATCAGATTGGAGCCTGGTGTAGCCATCTGGTTTCACCAGTCCCCAGTCAAATCGTCCAACCCATGCTAGCATGGAAAGCAGACGTTAAACGACGATGATGATGATGATGATGATGATGATGATATACTGACTGGAGAAGAAAACTACAAATTCAAATTTATTAAATTTAAATTATTTTATTACACACAAATACCAAAAGACAATATATCTTTTAAATATTACATTCCTTGAAATATTTGTGTAGCTTCACAAACAAAAGCTAGATTTGTTGGGTTTTCCCCTAAGAAAACATAGCTTAGATATTTAACAATTATGGTTTTGAATTGAGGGCACAAGGTCAGAAATCTTGAAAAGCGGGAACAGTAGTTGATTACATTGACCCCCACCAGTGCTCAACTGGTACTTATTTTATCTACCCCTGAAAGGATGAAAGTCAACCTCAGTGGTATTTGAACCCAGGATGTAAAGACGGATTAAATGTCACTAAGCATTTTATCTATCATGCTGACCATTCTGTCAACCTGCCACCTTCAGAATAATAATAATAATAATAATAATAATAACTGTTAGCAGAAACTTGTTTTAAGAGCGAGTTTTGCCTGTCATTGTCTTGTGTTCCATGGTTTTTAAGACTGGGTGGTCAGGCGGGAGGTTGGTGAAAAGACACCCAACGTATGAGTGTGTACCCCACTTATGATGGGAGATCACATAACAGCAGATTATGTCTTCAATGTCAAATCCCAGATACCGATACCGTTCGTCAGTCTCCAACATGACCTCATGTGGATGCGGGGACCCAAACTGTAACAGAAATAGAAAAAAAAAAAAAAAAATCTATGTATTAGACATATGAATGTACAGGTGTGTTTATGTGTATGTTTGATAATGTGTTGATCTGTGAAACCTGGACGCTTACTACTGCTTAAATCTCTCTGAGAGATTTAGAAATGTGTTATTTCTAATTATGGTAACCAGTGAATATATTTCACTGTGATTATATATGTTTGCGAGAGGTTGACAGACTTCTTCAGCCAGCTGGTCATGCTACTTCAGGCTGATGACGAGCAAAGACTCAGAAACATGTCCCTGAATGCTGGCTAGGCTGGGTGGAGGAGTTTGTCTCCCCCTCGCAAACATAAGGACACAGTAAATGTGTCAAGGCCGACAGGAAGCGGTCCAGCTTCCTAGGGCTAAACAGCAGTAGTATATTCCCTTATTGGGATTGTCACATTAAGTTGACAATATACAACAACTTTATATATATATATAAAGTTTTAGGGAAAAGAACCACAAAACGTCAAGTTAAAACAGAGGCAGCTGATGAAGGATTAATTCCAAGTGGCTATCTGTTTTCCTATGTGTTCATTGCGTGGTCTGTAGTTCATTGTTCCTAACGTCCTGTACCCTGATATGCATCTATATACACATGTAGATGTAAGTATGTACATATATGTGTATATACATGCATATATATTCTTTGTATTTTTCGATATCAGTGAATAATTTCACTGGAAAAAGGTACATATATTTGCCAAGAATTATCTTTTGCATCGAAGGTCGGCGATTGTCGTACGCTGAAGAAGGGAAATAACCCTGAAACTCGAGTACGTACGTATCGTAGATCAAGATGGGAAAGATAACTTCCCTTGGCAAATACAGACAGGACACAGATGTGTGTCGATAGCCAGCTAGAGGAGATGTCCTCCTGGGGCTAAAAGCAACAGTAACATCCACCCCTCGGGGTCAGCCACATTTAAGTGGCAAATATACTTCACTTTATATGTATATAGTTTTAGGGAAAAGAACCAAGGTTCATGAACTCATCGATGAAAATCCAGTCACATATAGAAAAGTTAATTAGTAAAAGCACAATAAATAAGTATAATATAATACAAAGTAAATATCATAAGATAAAGATAATAAAATGACTGTGAAACTTAATTTAATTTTAATTTTTTATAAATTGATTTTAATTGAGTTTTTACCCCTAATATTATTATTATTATATTATATATATATATATATATATATATACAAATAAAAGGGTAAAGGATTATTAATTTATTAATAAATTAATAATTAATAATTTTTACCAAGCCCTTCGGTATGTAAACACCATTATCAGTGAAGAACTTATTTAAAAGTTCTTATAAATTTATAAACATAATTAAGGGATCAGCAACAGTTGCTTCGGTATGTGGTGAAGCAACTGTTGCTGATCCCTTAATTATATTTATATTTATATATATATATATATATATATACACACGCACACACACACATATATATATGTGTGTATATATCTATATATATCCATACATACACACACACATAAATAAGTAGACAGACAAATATAGACAAATAGATAGGTAACTAGAGAGACAGACAATATATATCTACGCATAAACATACACACACACACATAGATATATATATATATATATATAGGTAAGTTGACAGACAGATATACAGACAAATAGATAGATAACTAGATAGACAGAAAATAAGGAGGGGACAGGAAAAGAGAGAGGGGATGGGCGAAGGAATCTACTTACGAGTTTTCCAGTTGATGTATCGAGGTAGTCAGCCCAAAAGCCAACTTCCTTCAGAGAATTGGAAATTATTTTAGCTCCTTCCATGAACTGAAATAAAAAGGTAAAGTTGAGTGACAGAGAGAGATCCAAAGAATTCAGAGTAAGAGAAACAGAGTGGGACAGTAAGTTGGGAGAGAGAGTAAGAGAGAGTTGGAAAGGAGAGTTGAGTGAGAGAAATTGAAGTAAGAAGAATTGAGAGCATAGAGTAAGAGACAGCTGAGTGAAAAGTGGGAAAGAAAGGGAGAATTGAAGGAGAGAGAGAGAGAGACAGGGTTGAGAGAATGAGAGAAAAAGAGAATCAAGTGTAGGTGAACTGGGTGAGAGTGACAGAGTTGAGGGAGAGAAAGAGAGAGTTAAGTGAAAGAAAGTTGAGGGAATGTAGAGTCAGAGGGAAAAAGCATGAGGGAAAGAATGGGAGAATTGAGTGTGAGTGACAGAGAAAAATTTGAGTGATAGAGAAAAATTTGAATGACAGAAAAAATTGAGTGATTGAGAAAAATTTGTGTGACAGAAAAATTTGAGTGATGGAGAAAAATTTGAGTGATAGAAAAATTTGAGTGATAGAGAAAAATTTGAGTGATAGAGAAAAATTTGAGTGATAGAGAAAAATTTGAGTGACAGAGAAAAATTTGAATGACAGAAAAAATTGAGTGATTGAGAAAAATTTGTGTGACAGAAAAATTTGAGTGATGGAGAAAAATTTGAGTGATAGAAAAATTTGAGTGATAGAAAAATTTGAGTGATAGAGAAAAATTTGAGTGATAGAGAAAAATTTGAGTGACAGAGAAAAATTTGAATGACAGAAAAATTTGAATGACAGAAAAATTTGAGTGATAGAGAAAAATTTGAATGACAGAAAAAATTGAGTGATTGAGAAAAATTTGTGTGACAGAAAAATTTGAGTGATGGAGAAAAATTTGAGTGATAGAGAAAAATTGAGTGTACAGTGAGACAGAGAAATGGAGAACTGAGTGAGAGAGAGATAGAATTGAGGGGAAAGAGAGAGGAGTGAGTGTGAAAGAAAACTGGTAATTCAAGAGACATATAGAAAGCAGTTTCTCGAACATCAGATTCGAGTATACTTACACTTTTATGGAGACCTTCTCGTTCCTTCTTGACAGTACTATTAAACGTTGCCATATCATTTTCTGTCTTTTGGCTGATCGTAATGACGGTGAAGATATCGTTCATAATGTCCCGGTCATGGAAAAGTGGATTAAATACTGCAAATAGAAATAAGGTTTTCAAATTTCGGTACAGGGCCAGCGGATTATTTTCATGGAGGCCAAGGAGGGGAGTTGTTTGCATTGATCGTAGTACTTGTCAAGCACTTATTTCACTGAACTCAAAAGGATGAAAAGCAAAGCTCACTGTCCTAATAATAATAATAATAATAATAATAATAATAATAATAATAATAAAATGCCCGGATGCAGTACCAGGCAGTGGCTCTCGTGGCTTCTGATCTTAATTGATTGGAAGTGTAATCAGTACATGGTTTTGTCTTGGTATAAAAAGTTGGGCTACAGCAAATATTCTGCTGAATATCGCAGATTTGCTTGTCAGTTGTTTGACCTTAACCAGTTGAGCATGTCCCTTGGTGGCTGACGATATGTGCATCTCTGATCACGAGCAGAAGTAGTGGGGGAGCATCATGGTTATGTGCTGAGAGGAATTCTTTGAGGTTTGAATAATTCACCTTTGGAAACATGGGTGTTTTGCTCAACATCCTAAAACAAACCTTATTCAGGGACCTTTTGAGCAGGATGGGCTACTCGACCTGAAGAAAATTCTAACTGGGCCCCACCTGCGAGGTTATGTGCTGTTTATCTTGATATGAGATCACCATGTCACGCACACATGGTTGTGATGCATGTGCCCGGTGTACCCTTATCAGACGGGTAGTCATGATGGGTATATTAGGCTTTGTATATTTGTACCCCAGTGTCACTTTGATGGCATGCACTGCTCTCTCACTCAATAATAATAATAATAATAATAATAATAATAATAATTCTTTCTACTAAAGACACAAGGCATGAAATTTTGGGGGAAGGGCTAGTCGTTACATCAATCCCCAGTACGTAACTGGTACTTATTTTCATCAACCCTGAAAGGATGAAAGACGAAGTCAACATCAGCGGAATTTGAACTTAGAATGTAAAAAGCCAGAAGAAATGCTGCTAAATTTCTGCTAGTTCATGGTTTCAAATTTTGGCACCAGGTCAGTAATTTTAAGAGTTGGCTGGAAGAGGATAATGTGGAATGGGAAAGAGCATGGCTGGGGAAAGATAATGGATAATGGAAATGGTTTTAAGGATGGATTATAAAAAATGGAAGTGGTTTATATTACTTGAAGTTTTTTCTGAACATAAGAAAAAACACAGCCAGCTCCAATGAAACAAAACAAGAAAGAGGAAAACAGTTATGGGTTCCAACAATTAATGAAGGTCTTCCTTACAATTTTTCAATGTTTCCGGACATGACTGAACGATACATTCTAAAATGTCACTGTCTTGGAAATCAGCAGTACACCCAGTGTCTTGTTTCTGTGAAGCAAAATATAAAAATAAAAATGAAAGTGAAAATAGAAGTCGATAAATATGGACTTCCATTAATCCTTTAGCATTTAGATTCCTTAATCAAATACAATGCCTATTTATTTCCATTGTTTTGAATTAATCATGCATTATCTCATAGCTACAAGATTTCGATAATGTGATAGTTTATTTCTACAATGACAATATGAAATTAAGTTTCTTGCTCAAGGGCACAATGCGCCACTGTGAATTGAACTCGTGGCCTTACAATCATGAGCTAATACCCTAACCATTAAGCCACATGCCTTCACACACACACACACACACACACACAACTACACACATATACACACACTTTCACTCACAAGCCTTTTGTCAACTTGGGTCTATAGCAGAAGACATGTGCCCAAGGTGCCACACAGTAGGACTGAACATGAAACCATGTGGTCAGGAAGCAAACTTCTTAACTCCCAGAGCCACACTAAAGAAAACCAGGAAAAAAAGAACAGAAAGGAAGAAATAATAACTCTTACCAGATACTCGTATTCCATTATAACGGTTCGAGGGATACTTGAAACATTTGTCATGGGGGCTGGAGTGGTAGTAGTAGTAGTAATAGTAGCAGCTTCGGCATTACCAGACTTGTTTAAATAAGACTCTGAGAGACCAATGTTACCACGCAAAGGAAATGATTTATTAAGTGGATAAACGCCATCACTTGGATCTGTCCAGTTAAGCTGTTTTAAACCTGAAACACAAGAAATAAAACAAACACATGACAAAAAATTACAAAAGAAAAACCACACCCCCTACCCTATCTAAGTATCATTGATTCTTCGTGGCTCCTATATAAGATTTTGTATGGTTATTTGCAACTACATCGCATTGGTATACTACGTTTTTTGTTTTACACCTATTAGAGAATTGACACTTATTTCTCTCTCTGCAGCCGCATAAATTATTGAGTTTATCTGTGCTAGTGTTGTGTTGGGGGGGGGGGGGGGGGGCTATTGTTTCTCGGGTCAATAACAAGCTAGACACCTACAAAACCAGGAAAAATAGCAACATAAAACATAACAGCCAACCGGCAAATAGAATAAATCTCACCCCTAATGACGCGCCTTCATAAAACACGGACAGCGGTGAGGTTAATTTAGATATCTGAAGGACATAGTTGGCTCTCTAATGCTGGGGCCTTGAACACAGCCTATATACTCTTTGGAGCTGTGCTCTGCAACCAGTGTGCCATGAAACAATGTTAGGTGTATCGTAGTGTAACCTGAATATAATTTTTTTCCCTATACTTGTACTGCCGAATTTTGAAAAGAATATAAGTGTACTGCAAGTGAAAAAAGGTTGCAGAGAACTGCTTTCAAGTGTATAGTTTTTGAGGACCCTCTAGTCTTCTTAGATGACAATACCATGTACATGAAAATTCGATGACTGGCACCCCTGCCAACGTCATCTCCTTCATTGGACACAAAACTCGGCTTGTTGGGGCAAGCGAAAGCGAAATTGTGATGGCACCTGTGCCCAGCACCGCCTTTCTGGCACTTGTGCCCGTGGCATGTGTAAAGACTTTCGAGCGAGATCGTTGCCAATGTCGCTGGACTGGCTCTTGTGCAGGTGGCACGTAAAATACACCAATTTGAGCGTGGCCGTTGCCAGTACCGCCTGACTGGCCTTCGTGCCGGTGGCACCTAAAAGCACCCACTACACTCTCTGAGTGGTTGGAGTTAGAAAGGGCATCCAGCTGTAGAAACTCTGCTAAATCAGACTGGAGCCTGGTGTAGCCATCTGGTTCACTAGTCCTCAGTCAAATCGTCCAACCCATGCTAGCATGGAAAGCGGACGTTAAACGATGATGATGATGATGATGCAGTAATTAAAAAAAAAAACAGAAAGAAAGAAAGAAAAAGAGACGTACCTGAGCTAGTTGTCTTTGCATGTTGTTCCAAGGGTTTATAATAAAATTGTCGGAAGTGGTTCACAAGTTCGTCAAACCTAGTTCTCCTTAATTTACAAAAATTCATCTGGAAACAATTTGAAAAGATGACAAAAGAGAAAAATTAACAAAATGGCTCTATTCATTATCAATTTCTGGCATACTCACTCAAACATGAATATCTGATTGGTGTTGTTTTTTTCCTCATTGGAGAACATCACCTTCCTTAACCCTTTGCCTGTCTTGTGTATCAGATATTATACACAGAACGTATGATCCATGTATCATATATGATAAACATTCCCAATTTCTTTTTCAACCACCAGAGTAACTTGGGACTCATGAAAGGAAAGCTTTATATTACTCAGAACTTATGAAACAAGGACTAACTTAAAATCTGTAAACAAACATGGACATTTAGGACAAACTTATGAAAATGTTTTGAACAGAAATATGGTCAACTCTAAGTTGACATAACCGAGCAAACCAAAAATCAAAACTGCTCTAGCTGTAACTGTCCCATTGTTTCAGATATAATATATCTAAGACTACAATAGTTTTATGTATCTGTTAAATAGATAATGATTTATGAGATACACACAGAACAGCGAAAATCCAAACAATGACACGTCTATTCAGTTTTAATACATTCTGGTAGATTTAAATGTGAATATATCTAAAGGTACAAGGTGGTGAGTGTAAAAGTGAACACAGACTGAAGAAAAGAGGGGGGGGTGAATAAGTTCCTAGGAGTGTGAGAGGAGGGTAATAGGTGGTTAGAGATAGGAAACTGAGGTTATAAGGGTGGAGGTGTGATCGATGGTAAATATCAGTATGGGAAAGAAGATAAAAACAATAGCTGGGCGAGAAAGAGATGATAAGTGGTAGGACAGGTTGGGTGGAGAGCAGCAATATAATAAACCTGTAGATAGATCAGAAAATCGGGAAATGATGTGCAGGGTGCGAGAGTGGGGGAAAGAGATGTACAAGGACAGAGATGGATGTCAGAGGTATGTAGTGGTGGCTCTAGTAAGGCGGGGACAAAGGTGGAAGGACAGTGAGACTGACAGGAAACATGAGGTATGGCAGTCCTAAGATGCAGTTCAGACAAGAGAGAGGGAAACTTAGAGGAGCAGAAAGAGATGGTCAGTGGAAAATAAAATGGGGAAAGGATGATAGTGAGAATGAGGGATGGATGTTAAAGGAACTGATTCTAGGGAGCCTCGTGGAGCTTCAGGTGTTTTCACTCAATAAACACTCACAACGCCCAGTCTGGGAATCGAAACCGCGATCCTATGACCGCGAGTCCGCTGCCCTAACCACTGGGCCATTGTGCCTCCACGTCTGTGTATAATAACATGGTAAATTCACTCTAAGAAAGCGTGTTTGTCATGCAGCAAAGGGAATAAAAAAAAAGTCTGCTTTAACAAAACGAAAGAAACAAAAGCATTTCTCTGAGTTCTGATCTACCATACTATTAGTTCCAAAGTTTGCGTCTTATTCCATACAACAGCACTCAAGTAGCCTTTAATTCTTCATTAGACCCAAACAGGAAATAAATAAATATAAATATACTTCCTTATTAACCTACCTTATTCATGGTTCTTGGAAGAGATTCTGCGTTTCTGAAAGAACTTGGCTAAAAAAGAAAAAAGAAAAAGAAAAATTGTTACCATTCAAGCAGGTAGTTCTATTGGAACTTACCATTCCTTGGAAGGACTGTATTAACCCCTTAGCTTTCAGATTATTCTGTCAAATGTAATGATTATTGATTCACACATTTTTGATTAATTAAACATTATCTCATAACTGAGATTTTGATGATGCGATTGTTTATTTTTAGAATGACATTGTAGGGTAGGCGTGAGAGGCCAGACCTTGCCAGTCTGAATATAAAACAAGTGGAATATTTGGGAGGTGGGGGGATGAACCCTGCTGTACTCATTCACAACAGCTTTCTCTCACTCTTTCTTCCTGTTTCTGTTGTGCCTGTAATTCAAAGGGTCAGCCTTGTCACACTCTGTGTCACGCTGAATCTCCCCGTTAAGAGTACACGTGTCTGTGGAGTGCTCAGCCACTTGCACGTTAATTTCACGAGCAGGCTGTTCCGTTGTTCAGATCAACTGGAGCCCTTGTTGTTGTAACCGGCGGAGTGCCACCTCATACATACACGCATTCATATGAGCCTGGGCCTAATATAGAAGACACTTCCAAGGTGTCACGCAAACCCAGAGCCATGTGACTGGATTCATTGCAACCACGTTTTGTGATTTAAAGATCAAAATAAGCATATTTCAAATAGTTTATAATTTCAAATGTAAAGAAGGCTGTGTGCTAAGTAGCTTGCTTACCAACCACATGGTTCCGGGTTCATTCCCACTGCGTGGCACCTTGGGCAAGTGTCTTCTACTATAGCCTCGGGCCGACCAAAGCCTTGTGAGTGGATTTGGTAGACGGAAACTGAAAGAAGCCCGTCGTATATATGTGTGTGTGTGTGTGTGTGTGTGCGTGTGTGTGTGTGCGTGTGTGTGTGTGTGTGTATATGTTTGTGTCTGTGTTCGTCCCCTACCAACATCGCTTGACAACCGATGCTGGTGTGTTTACGTCTCTGTAACTTAGCAGTTCGGCAAAATAGATCGATAGAATAAGTACTAGGCTTCCAAAGAATAAGTCCTGGGGGTCAATTTGCTCGACTAAAGGCGGTGCTCCAGCATGGCCGCAGTCAAATGACTGAAACAAGTAAAAGAGTAAAAGAGTTTCACTTTTAAAACTAAAAGATCCGGGTTGACGAAATTGTTGCTGCCGCTTAGCCCCATGTCAGTTACGAGTTATCACAGAAAGTCTTTGCATTACGGTATATTCAAGCACAAGGCTCCCAAGAATTCATTATCTTATGTCTCCTTTTATAAGAATTTTGGGCTGTGATTTGAGAAAGATCTGGCTGCTGTTTCTAGGATTTCAAACAAATCACTTAGAGGTTCCCTCATTGACTAGTGACCCCATAGAGTCATTTATCTTTATCTATTGTTTTCAGCCATGCTTGGACACCACAACGAAGGCTTTAGTGGAACAAATCCACTACAGTATTCAATATTTCTCAGCCTGGTACTTACTTTTTGACAAACTGCTTGTTTCACTTGACAACTTGCTGGGGCTGCCTACTGGACCCTAGCAGCAGGAAATTTAGACAGTGTCACGTGACAACTTGCTGGGGCAGCCTGCTGGAGCCTAGCAGCAGGTATAAAAAGGGGGATTTGACAAGACAGTCAGTCGGACGCTGACACTCATTGATGCTACATCGAAGAGGCCAGGGAATAGAAGAAAGAAGACATGCACCCAACACCAGAGCTGAAGACACCTCCGAAAGTGGGGGGGGGGCCGCCACGTCAAAACGGTAGAGGAGTAGGGGCCGAAACCGGACGTGGTTCCTCCTAATGATGTCTTGAGCTAACTGGATCCTATAAAGGAGCTGTTGTAGTAGCAGACCACGAAACATGGTTGAAATTCCCCAAACGAAAACAGGTTGTCCAGTGGGTGAGATGGGAACAGTTACGCACTGGGGTCGATGTAATCGACTTAGTCCCTTTGTCTGTCCTTGTTTGGGCCCTCTATGTTCAGCCCCTTGTGGGCAATAAAGAAATAAGAAACGTTAGCACGCCAGGCGAAATGCTTAGCGGTATTTCGTCTGCCGTTACGTTCTGAGTTCAAATTCCGCAGAGGTCGACTTTGCCTTTCAACCTTTCGGGGTCGATAAATTAAGTATCAGTTGCGGGATCTTTTTTAAAACGGGGGCCACATTTTTCATTAACGAAATACTTTGAAACTTGGAACACTGGTAGAATGTGTCATATAAAACATCTTTTTCTCTTAGTCTTCTTAAAAAAAAAAAGAAATCCCTAAGTTATTCCATGTTAAAGTTGTCGTATTTCTGTAATTTCAACCAATCACTGACGTCCATTCAGCCAATATACATTAAGTGCCGACTACATAAACAAACGATTCTGAAACAATTCTATCGGTAATAGGGTTAGGGTTAGGGTTAGGGTAAAACAGCAAATTTAAAAAGAAAAAAGAAAAACGAAGCTATGGAAATTAAATACGCTTTACACCGCTTAATCAGCCAAAGGAGTAAATATAAACAACTGAATACTTGTCAGTGATTGGTTGAAGTTATCGAAATAAGACAATTTTTTACATGAAATAAATTCGAATACAAAAATATTTTTCTGTTCTATAACACAAAATAGATAAGTATACGAAGTTTGAAAGTCTTTCCGTACCAAAATCACTACGTAAAACATTAATGAAAAATGTGGCCCCCGTTTTAAAAAAGATCCCAGTTGCGTACTTAGATCGACCTAAGTACGCAACTGATACTTAATTATCGACCCCGTGCTTTGTGTCTAGAGTAGAAAAGAACAACTATGGTTAATACTCCTGATGAGTGAAACTCAACCAATATTCTTTGAACTTTTTAATCGTCGTATTATTGTTGTTTCGATCGTCTGGTCGATGTACTCTGGAATTTTAAATCGTCTCCTTTTATGTAAATAAATAGGAGGTATTTAACCATATACTGCGCTGTTTTGATAAACATCAATAAACATAGTGCTTTATGTTTATAATTTAGAATTCCAGACACATTAAACTAATTGACAGAAAGGGATAATCGCCACACACGTACATAAATAAACTACATATATACACATACAGGCAACCACATACACACACACACATAAACGTGTTTACATGTTCATATATATATATAACATGTTTATATATATACATATATATATATATAACATGTTTATATATATATATATATATATATATATATATATATAACATGTTTATATATATATATATATATAACATGTTTATATATATATATATATATATATATATATAACATGTTTATATATATATATATATATATATATATATAACATGTTTATATATATATATATATATATATATATATATATATATAACATGTTTATATATATATATATATAACATGTTTATATATATATATATAACATGTTTATATATATATATATATATATATATATATATATATATATATAAAACATGCTTATATATATATATATATATATATATTATATAAAACATGTTTATATATATATATATATATATATATATATATATAATAATAATAATAATAATAATAATAATAATATTAGGGACAAAATCCAAAATTACAGGTAAATTATATATAACATGTTTATATATATGTGTGTGTGTGTGTGTGTGTATAAACATGTTTATAAATATATATGTTTATAAATATATAAATATGTTTATAAATATATAAACATGTTTATAGATATATATTAAATATGTGTGAGTATGCGAGAAAGTGATAGACAGAGGCATTTGGTATTGCGACATATTATATAACAAAACATTCCGTTATGATCGTCGATTAAATAAACACAAAAGAAAAAAAAATAATATATAAATATTAATATACACAACTATACATAACTGTCAAATTATTACTACTATTAATTTTTTTTACAACTAAGAAGCATTTTAATATCATATAAGATATATTTTTTTAAAAAGGCAAGGAGGACGGAACTACTAACCTCTGTTTAGTAACAAAATGAAACTGAGATGTGGTTTACGGCAGGCGCTGCAAATTGGGCACCGTCTTATATTATGTTTATTTAGATTTTAATTAGAAGCGGGATAAAATAGAATTTAATGTTAAATGTAAATTATTATTTATTGTTGTTGTTTGATGTAGTTTATTAAATGTAGTAAAACAGAATAAGAAATTATATATGCCGGTACTTTAAAAAAAATTTAGCATTAATATGTTTGTATATATATGTGTGTGTGTGTGTGTGTGTGTGTGTGTGTATACACATACACACTTAGAATGGCGTTTGTTAAGACCGGTCAGAGAGTGCCCATTAGTTTCGGGTAAATTTTCAGATTAACACACCGCACGATTTTCACTAGGGTGTTAGGGTTAGAGTTTTAGGGTCAGGGTTAGGGTTTTAGGGTTAAGGTTAGGGTTGGGGTTTTAGGGTTAGGGTCAGGGAATTCCGTCCCTAACCGTAACCCTAACCGTAACCCAACCCTTAACACCCTAGTGAAAATCGTGCGGGTGTTAATCGGAAAATTTACCTGGTTTCGCATCTGTAAGGCTTTTAGCGGTATAGACGACTTGTCAGAGGCACACAACCTCTACAACTAGAGGTAGGTAACTGTCCTGGTCAGTTAGGGTTGTAAAATATACTTTTCTACTCTAGGCACAAGGCCCGAAATTTTGGGGGGGGGGGGGGCAGTCGATTAGATCGACTCCAGTACGCAACTGCTACTTAATTTATCGACCCTGAAAGAATGAAAGGCAAAGTCGACCTCGGCGGAATTTGAACTCAGAACGTAAAGACAGACGAAATATTGCTAAGCATTTCACCCGGCGTGCTAACGATTCTGCCAGCTCGCCGCCTCATGGATTGTAAACTATAAACCCCAAAACGAAACTCTACCGTGCAACAATACTGCTAGGCGATATGAAGTTATCGCCCTTAGATCGGTTCCAGTTGGGACGAAGCAAAAAACTGTACTCCATCCAATGAGAGATGAGTAAAAACGATGACTTGTAACGCCTCTGTTGTTGTTTTTTTCATCTCTTCCACATCTGCAACTTCCGTAGCACCAGCTTTCATCAGCAGTGATGACCTTCGAAAAAGAGGTCCGGATCAACTTCTGACTGTTCTTTCAGTTCATGACATGCATTCAGTTGTGATTGTTTTTGATCTTCCGTGAGCAAGCGAGGCACAATTTTTGCTGTAACTCTTTTCATTCGCAATTCCTGGCTCAAAGTTCGTTGGTAGGAGCTCCAGGACACACCCAATCATATCAACAAGTTCGTTAATTGTTCAGTGATCGTCCTCCAAGATCAATTCATGAATTTTCATGATGTTTTCATTCATTTGGGAGACTGATAGTCGCCCTGAACGAGGTTGGTTCTTCAAGCGATAAGTGACCATTCCTAAAGCATGAAACCACTTGTAAACTTGTTTTGCTCATGGCCACATCCTTCTAAGCTGTCTGAAGCATGGCAACTGTTTCAGCCACTGTTTCCCCCAACAGAAGACATAATTTCACTGAAGTACACTGTTTCTTTGATTCAGCCATCACAAAAATCAACGAACAGGAGAGAAGCACTGCAAAACAAAAACACACCAAGTGGTAGTATGACTGCACACGACCATGCTGATTGGCAGACTGGTGCCTGGGGCTGCATCAAGGGACTTCTAGTGGCAGAAGCCTGAACTATGACAGGCTTGTCCCACAGAGCATGTTTCCAGTTACCTTTGGGTACCCCTTCGTATATGACAGAGTTTATCTAACATGTGTAGTCAACTGGTAAGCTTCAGTGTCTCAAGAGTTGCAACTGGGAGTGGGATTTCGGTGATGTTTACATATTGGGGAAGCAGCTGTATGACATTTCAATCAAGTGTCTGTTAAAAATCTTCCTGTATTTGTGGTTCACTGAGAAATGCTTATCCAAAAAAGAGACAGAAATTTCTTGCCTGCACAAGTTTTAACATTTAGGGAGAAAGTAGTGGAGGACATATATTTTTATGTCTATTTTTAGGTCTATTATTAAGATTCATAATTTTACTTGAAGGGTTGTAATGTATCTTATCTTTGAAGCCACGTTAGCTAGGGTATTGTTATAGTAGGAGTGACCTTAACAAATATTTCTTTAGGAGAAGAGAGGTTAGATATCCTATCAATAATGTTAGCTATCAGGTTTTTAAACACTGTATGCAGGATGACAGAGTTTTTCATTTGGCTTATGGTACGGTTCATAAGAGCAGGCGGTTACATCTCAGGAAACATTTATAAAGAATCAACGTTTGAGAGATTAGAAGTAACAGTTATCACTGTTACTCTGTGTGTGTGTGTGTGTGTAGACTGTAGCCATGCTGGGGCACCACCTTGAAGAATCTTTAGTTAAATGAATTGACCCCAAAACTTTTTTCTTTTCAAGCTTGGTATTTATTCTATAGGACTCTTTTGTTGAACTACTAAGTTATGGGGCTGTAAACAAAATGACACTGGTTTTCAAGCAGTTGTGTGGGAAAAACACAGACACAAAGACTCATTCACACATATATATATATATCATATATATATACACACACACACACACACAATAGGTGCACGCATGGCTGTTTGGTAAGAAGCTTGCTTCCCAGCCACACGGTTTCAGGTTCAGTCCCACTGCATGGCACCTCAGGCAAATGTCTTCTACTATAGTCTCAGGGTGACCAAAGACTGGTGAGTGGATTGAGTAGACAGAAACTGAATGAAGCCTGTCATGTGTGTGTGTATGTTTACATATATGTGAGTGTGTGTATATGTATCGTATATGTACATTTATATGTATATATTTGTGTGTGAGCCTGTGTCTGTCTCTCCTCCATTGCTTGACAACTGATGTTGGTGTGTTTATGTCCCCGTAACTTAGCGGTTCGGCAAAAACGAATAAGTACTAGGCTTACAAAGAATAAGTGGACTTCTTTCAGTTTCTATCTACTAATTCCATTCACAAAGCTTTCATCAGCCCAAGGCTATAGAAGAAGACATTTCCCCATGGTGCCATGCATTGTGACTGAACCCACTTTTCTGTTTTTCAGTTATTAGACTGCATTCTTGCTGGAGCCCCTCCTGAAGGGATTAGGGGTTTTAGTCAAACATACTAACTATAGTACTGATTTTCTATCTTGTACATCTTCCATTAGTCATTAGACTGCAGTCATGCTGGGACATCTTATTTTAGTAAGTCTGGTTACTTATACTACTGGTCTCTGTTACTGAATCGCTACATTACAGGGACATAAACAAAGTAACACTGGTGATCAAATGCAAGTGGGAACAAAGACACACACACATATACACAAATACACACACCCAGTTATTTTTACCCAAGCAAAGATAATTGTATTCTCTCTCTCTCTCTCTCTCTCTCTCTCTTCCCCCTCTCTCTCCATGCTTATTTAGTTTTAGTCTAATAATGAAATAATTATGTCACAATCTGTAAACCATGATGATTTTGTTTGTGAGTGGGTTGGGCAGCTCTGGGTTCATTGCATGTCTGAAGTCAACGTCAAGCCATTTAACTCTTCACGGGATCAATAACCGAGGAGACATTGTCGTTCATGACACATCAATTTTTTTTTTAATATTTTTTATTAATTTTGATTTTGTTTTCTATCATTTTTCTCTAGTGGAAGATATACATGTAGTGTACACACACACACACATGGGTTCAGATCCTATTCATGGCACCTTGGAAAAATGCCTTTCTGGTAGACAAATGGCTTCTGAATGAATTTGGTAGCTGGAAACTGTGTGGAAGCTCTTCATATATATATATATATATATATATATATATATATATATATATATATATATATATATATATATATACTCTTTTACTTGTTTCAGTCATTTGACTGAGGCCATGCTCCGGTCCAGTGGTTAGGGCAGCGGACTCGCAGTCATAGGATCGCAGTTTCGATTCCCAGACCGGGCGTTGTGAGTGTTTCTTGAGCGAAAAAACCTAAAGTTCTACGAGGCTCCGGCAGGGGGTGGTGGCGAACCCTGCTGTACTCTTTCACCACAACTTTCTCTCACTCTTACTTCCTGTTTCTATTGTGCCTATATTTCAAAGGGGACAGCCTTGTTACACTGTGTCACGCTGAATGTCCCCGAGAACTGCGTTAAGGGTACACGTGTCTGTGGAGTGCTCAGTCACTTGCACGTTAATTTCACGAGCAGGCTATTCCGTTGATCGGATCAACTGGAAGCCTTGATGTCGTAAGCGACGGAGTGCCAACAACAATATATCCTGATAATAAGAGGTTTCATAATGTGTTATATGAATAAAAATAGTGTCCTTTCACTCTCTAAAGTTATTCCCCCACTATGCTAAATTAAAAATTGAAAATTACTGTCTTAGACTGACCCATGTCTATGAGAAGCCCATATCAAATTTCAACACAATGGCTGGAGAATATCTAAGCTATATACAATGCTAATATGGCAATGAGTGTTGACCCATGTTAGTGACTGTCCCTCTTCCAAATTTGGCAAAACAATATCCCTACTACTACTACTACCACCAACGCCACCACCACCACTATAGTAGAAGACACTTGCCCAAGGTGCCACGCTTTGGGAGTGAAACAGGAACCATGTGGTTGGGAAGCAAATTTTTCACCACACAGCCACACCCGACAATCTGTGATCCATAACAATATTGGTTACACGGGGGTTGGCTGGCTGTGGTTCACCGCATTTCTGAAATCAAAGATGAGGCATTTAACTCATTGCAGAGTCAATGACCGAGGAGACATTGTCATTCATGCGGCATCAATTTTATTTTTGTTATTTCTATTCATTTTTGCCTTTGTTAGCTCTTATTTTTCTCTCGTGGAAGACATACATGTAGTGTATGTGCGCATGTGCGCACACACATGCACGCATGCCTGCACATACAAAAAAATGTTCCTGCAAGTGTTATCAGAGCATTTAGGTTTGTGTGGATAGATGGAAGCCTGTCACCAAGAAAGTGAAAATGCAGTACCTGTATTTAAAGCAAACAGAAAAGTACCATTCACAGCAATTGAAACATAACTGAAGAGTTGGACAGACTTGAAAAGAGTGGAGTCATCAAAAAAGTGGATTACTTGAAATGGATAGCACCCAGGGTATGTATTGAGAAAATAATAAAAAGATTAAGCTGTGTGCTGATTTCTCTATGGGATTGAATGACTACTTCAAAACATACCACCATCCACTCCCGACTGCTGAGGACACTTTTTCCAAATTAGATCTGTTTGGAGCCTGTTTACAGATAAAATTAAATGAAAAATGCTGGAAGTATTTAACAATAAATACACACAGAGAATTGTACAGATGCACATGATTAGCTTTTGGATTAAAAGTGGCACCAGCAATATTCCAGCAAATCGTGGATACTATGTTATTTGATTGTAAATTTTCAATCCCATACTTGGATGATATTTTGATCAAGAGTAATTCTCATGAACAGCATGTGGAACACATAAAAGCTGTATTTAAGAAAATTAAAGAAGTTTTTAGGTTCACTTCCCCATGGTGCCATGCATTGTGACTGAACCCACTTTTCTGTTTTTCAGTTATTAGACTGCATTCTTGCTGGAGCCCCTCCTGAAGGGATTAGGGGTTTTAGTCAAACATACTAACTATAGTACTGATTTTCTATCTTGTACATCTTTCATTAGTCATTAAACTGCAGTCATGCTGGGACATCTTATTTTAGTAAGTCTGGTTACTTATACTACTGGTCTCTGTTACTGAATCGCTACATTACAGGGACATAAACAAAGTAACACTGGTGATCAAATGCAAGTGGGAACAAAGACACACACACATATACACAAATACACACACCCAGTTATTTTTACCCAAGCAAAGATAATTGTATTCTCTCTCTCTCTCTCTCTCTCTCTCTCTTCCCCCTCTCTCTCCATGCTTATTTAGTTTTAGTCTAATAATGAAATAATTATGTCACAATCTGTAAACCATGATGATTTTGTTTGTGAGTGGGTTGGGCAGCTCTGGGTTCATTGCATGTCTGAAGTCAACGTCAAGCCATTTAACTCTTCACGGGATCAATAACCGAGGAGACATTGTCGTTCATGACACATCAATTTTTTTTTTAATATTTTTTATTAATTTTGATTTTGTTTTCTATCATTTTTCTCTAGTGGAAGATATACATGTAGTGTACACACACACACACATGGGTTCAGATCCTATTCATGGCACCTTGGAAAAATGCCTTTCTGGTAGACAAATGGCTTCTGAATGAATTTGGTAGATGGAAACTGTGTGGAAGCTCTTCATATATATATATATATATATATATATATATATATATACTCTTTTACTTGTTTCAGTCATTTGACTGAGGCCATGCTCCGGCCCAGTGGTTAGGGCAGCGGACTCGCAGTCATAGGATCGCAGTTTCGATTCCCAGACCGGGCGTTGTGAGTGTTTCTTGAGCGAAAAAACCTAAAGTTCTACGAGGCTCCGGCAGGGGGTGGTGGCGAACCCTGCTGTACTCTTTCACCACAACTTTCTCTCACTCTTACTTCCTGTTTCTATTGTGCCTATATTTCAAAGGGGACAGCCTTGTTACACTGTGTCACGCTGAATGTCCCCGAGAACTGCGTTAAGGGTACACGTGTCTGTGGAGTGCTCAGTCACTTGCACGTTAATTTCACGAGCAGGCTATTCCGTTGATCGGATCAACTGGAAGCCTTGATGTCGTAAGCGACGGAGTGCCAACAACAATATATCCTGATAATAAGAGGTTTCATAATGTGTTATATGAATAAAAATAGTGTCCTTTCACTCTCTAAAGTTATTCCCCCACTATGCTAAATTAAAAATTGAAAATTACTGTCTTAGACTGACCCATGTCTATGAGAAGCCCATATCAAATTTCAACACAATGGCTGGAGAATATCTAAGCTATATACAATGCTAATATGGCAATGAGTGTTGACCCATGTTAGTGACTGTCCCTCTTCCAAATTTGGCAAAACAATATCCCTACTACTACTACTACCACCAACGCCACCACCACCACTATAGTAGAAGACACTTGCCCAAGGTGCCACGCTTTGGGAGTGAAACAGGAACCATGTGGTTGGGAAGCAAATTTTTCACCACACAGCCACACCCGACAATCTGTGATCCATAACAATATTGGTTACACGGGGGTTGGCTGGCTGTGGTTCACCGCATTTCTGAAATCAAAGATGAGGCATTTAACTCATTGCAGAGTCAATGACCGAGGAGACATTGTCATTCATGCGGCATCAATTTTATTTTTGTTATTTCTATTCATTTTTGCCTTTGTTAGCTCTTATTTTTCTCTCGTGGAAGACATACATGTAGTGTATGTGCGCATGTGCGCACACACATGCACGCATGCCTGCACATACAAAAAAATGTTCCTGCAAGTGTTATCAGAGCATTTAGGTTTGTGTGGATAGATGGAAGCCTGTCACCAAGAAAGTGAAAATGCAGTACCTGTATTTAAAGCAAACAGAAAAGTACCATTCACAGCAATTGAAACATAACTGAAGAGTTGGACAGACTTGAAAAGAGTGGAGTCATCAAAAAAGTGGATTACTTGAAATGGATAGCACCCAGGGTATGTATTGAGAAAATAATAAAAAGATTAAGCTGTGTGCTGATTTCTCTATGGGATTGAATGACTACTTCAAAACATACCACCATCCACTCCCGACTGCTGAGGACACTTTTTCCAAATTAGATCTGTTTGGAGCCTGTTTACAGATAAAATTAAATGAAAAATGCTGGAAGTATTTAACAATAAATACACACAGAGAATTGTACAGATGCACATGATTAGCTTTTGGATTAAAAGTGGCACCAGCAATATTCCAGCAAATCGTGGATACTATGTTATTTGATTGTAAATTTGCAATCCCATACTTGGACAATATTTTGATCAAGAGTAATTCTCATGAACAGCATGTGGAACACATAAAAGCTGTATTTAAGAAAATTAAAGAAGTTTTTAGGTTCACTTTGAGTGAAGCAAAATGCAAATTCTTTTTACCCCAAATTATGTATTTAGGGCAAATAATTGATAAAAGTGGTAGATATCCTGATCTGGCGAGGGTAGACACAATAAGGAATATGCATGCACCAACAAATATTCCAACTTAACAAGTACAGGGTGTCCACAAAGTCTGGGTACATGGAGTAAATGAAATCATAACATAAATAATTAAATATAAGAAATAATAATTTCTTAAAGTATGTGTTAATCCCCATGTACCCAGATTTTGTGGACACCCTGTATTTCTTGAGTTGGCAAACTACTACCAAAACTACATTCCTAACATGCACAATCGGAGAGGTTGGCGTTAGGAAGGGCATCCAGCTGTAGAAACTCTGCCAAATCAGATTGGAGCCTGGTGTAGCCATCTGGTTTCGCCAGTCCTCAGTCAAATCGTCCAACCCATGCTAGCATGGAAAGCGGACGTTAAACGATGATGATGATGATGATGATGATGATGATGATGATGATGATGATGATGATGATGATGATGATGATGATGATTGAATGACTTATTAAAACAGGAAGTAAAGTGGAATTGGTCAGTTAAATGCCAAAACACATTTGAAGAAATAAAAAAAAATTTGAATCTCAGACCTGTCGTCAGCACATTACGATCTCGAAATGGACATCATTGTAGCATCTGATGCTTCCAAGCATGGACTAGGTACAGTTCTACTTCATAAATGTGAAGACGGAAGTACAAAACCAGTGGTTCATGTTTTGTGCTCGCTAATAGCAGCAGAGAAGAGATATAGTAAAATTGAACAGGAGGCCCTAGCAATTATTTTAGCAGTTAAAAAATTTCCCAGGTTTCTGCATGGCAGGGGTGTTTTTATTGCAAACAGACATCACCGGTGCTGGTGCCATGTAAAAAGCACTCACTCTACTCTGTAAGGTGGTTGGCATTAGGAAGGATATCCAGCCATAAAAACCATGCCAACACAGACCGTGAAGCCTGATACAGTCTTCTGCCTAATCAGCTCTTGTCAAACCATTCAACCTATACCCGCATGGAAAACATGTTAAATGGTGAGGATGATAGGCTTCCTCACAGTTTCCATCTATCACATTCACTCACAAGCTATTGGTCTGCCTGGAAGACATTTGCACAAGGTGCAACGAATTGGGTTTGAATCCATGTGTGTGTGTGTGTGTGTGCACGTGTGTGTGTGTGTGTGTGTGTGCACGTGTGTGTATGGGTGTGTATGGAGCCTGGTGCAGCCTTCTGGCTTGCCAGTCCTCAGTCAAATCGTTCAACCCATGCTCGCATGGAAAGCGGACGTTAAACGATGATGATGATGATGATGATGATGACAGTTGACTACTCCGGCGTAGGTGATAAAATCCTCCTCCTCACTTTTGTTAAGTTCCAACACTGCATTCTGGTGTTGAATAATGAACTTCTATCTTTTACTCTTTACTCTTTTACTTGTTTCAGTCATTTGATTGTGGCCATGCTGGAGCACTGCCTTTTAGTCGAGCAAATCGACCCCGGGACTTATTCTTTGTAAGCCTAGTACTCATTCTATCGGTCTCTTTTGCCGAACCACTAAGTTATGGAGATGTAAACACACCAGCATCGGTTGTCAAGCGTTAGGTTCCAAGTTCACAGCTAAGGTTGGAACTAGAGATCCGTATTAGGCTTCCATATTTGCAGGTATATATTATATCAGAGAAAAAAGTACAAAAACAATCAAGGCAGGACGAGTATTTCAAGTCATAAGAATAATTTAATTGGAGTAAATTTACCTTTTCCCTCTAATTTAATAGAATATAATATATATATATATATATATATATATATATATGACAGGCTTCTTTCAGTTTCTGTCTACCAAATCCACTCATAAGGCTTTGGTGCCCAAGGTGCCAAGCAGTGGGACTGAACCCAGAACCGTGTGGTTGGGAAGCAAGTTTCTTATCACACAGCCAGACCTGGTAATATACATATATTTCATCTAAGCGTACAATCAATTAAAATATCACTTATCCCAAGTCCCCTTATGTCCCAACTCTCCCCTATACATGTTCCAATTCTCACCACCCACTGGGAGGGGTGGGTCCAATCACTACCCCTTAAAAAGCATGCTCTCCTTGTTTCAGTTCACACCCATTTGAAATTATATCCCTGACATATATACATTATAAGTCTATGAATGTTACAAGTTGGTAAAGAATTCTTTCTTATACACAGAGTTCATAAATTGAAATGTAAAAAATGACCCAACTCCCCCAAGCTTCCCCTATATACATACACACGTACATACATACATACGTACACACACACACATATATATATAAATATATATATAGTTTTAGGGAAAAGAACCAAGGTTCATGAACTCATCGATGAAAATCCACTGTCACATATAAAGAAAAATTCATAATCGAATAATAATTAAATTAAATAATTAATTTTTCTCTATATGTGACAGTGGATTTTCATCGATGAGTTCATGAACCTTGGTTCTTTTCCCTAAAACTATATAGTCCAATGACTAAAACAAGTGATATATATATATAGGTATGTATGTATGTGTGTGTATATATATATATATATATGTATATGTATACATACGGTGAACTTCTTTTAGTTTTCGTCTACCAGATCCACTCACAAGTCTTTGATCGACCCAGGGATATAGAAGAAGACGTTTGTCCAAGATGCCACACTGTGAGACTGAACCCGGAACCATGTGGCTGGGAAGTAAAATTCTTGCTATATCACTACGCTAGCGTTTATACATCCACGTATACACACATATCTAAATTCTTGTATTCTTATTGGAAATACAAAGGTTTCGTGGAGTCATTCTTTGACTTTAATGAATGGCTAGACAGAAAATATCCCCTGGGAGGGAGGGGTCGTCTACCGTAAAGAATGTTAACTTATAAAAGGATTGTTGGTGGAGATGGAGTATATGTAATCTGGGTATACCCCCACTTTTAAATTTTGTTTTTTTTACGGAATCCTATGTTTCAGACCATGGAGAATCCGATTCTGGAAAAAAAATTTTCAAAAATCTCAATTTCAAAATTTCGATCCCCCCCCCCCCGGTTTTTATATAGATCCACAGGGTAAACCTAACCCTAACTCAAACCCTAACCCTAACCCTAACCCTGACCCTAACCCTAACCCTAACCCTGACCCTAACCGTAACCCTAACCCTAACACTAGTTTTGTGAGATTTGGCTGTTATTTCTAGCATGTAAATAGCCTGCTTGGTGGGGGGGGGGTTGAAATTTTTCAAAAATTCTTTTTTCAGAATCGGAATCTCCATAGCCAAAAACGTGGGATTCCGTAAAAAAAATTAATAAATAAGGGGGGGAAAGGTTCAGATTACATATAGTCCATCTCTACCGGATTATTAATTAATTATGTAATAAGACATAACACGGTGAGACGAACAAAATGGTAATTTAAATGATGAGCACGCGTCAATGTGTGTATGTGTATTTATCTGTGTGCGTGAGTGTGTTATCTGTGCGTGTGTATATGTGCTTGTATATCTGTGAAGCGTTCGTGTTTATGTGTGTGTATGTGTGCGCATGTACGTACGTGTGTGAGCGTATGTGCGTGAGTGTGTCTGTGTGTCTGTGTGTGTGCAGGTGTGTACGTGTGTACGTGCTTGTATTTGTGAGCCTGTGTATGTGTGCTTGGTGTATGTATGGGCGTTCGTGCGTGAGTGTATGTGCCTTTGCGCTTGAGTTTGTGCGTGCGTGCGTGCGTGCGTACGTGCTTCTGCGTCTGTGTGATTTCTCTGCGCATCCATGTATACGTGTGTATATATATATATGTGCCTTGGCGCGCGCGTTCGTATGTGTGTGTGTGTGTGTGAGAGTGAGTGAGTGAGTGAATGTGTGCACGAGTGGACGCCTTTGCGCGCGCGTTAGTGGAAGTGTATGCATGTGTGTCTGTATGCCTCTGTGCGCGCACGCGTTTCTATTCGTCTGTGTGTTTGTGTGTACGTACATATGTATGTATCTATATAAATATATGTGTGTGTGCCTAATTGTCATCACGTTCGTTATGTCAACTGTTGTCTCCCTTGCGTATTATTGTCTATTTATAAATCATATTATACACACACACACATTTATGTGTGTGTGTGTATAATATACATACACGTGTGTGTGTGTGTGTGTCTATATGTCTTTTACGAGAACACATTCTTTCACAGAAAATATTATATCTAGTTACGCAACCCACTCTATTCGCTTAGTTGCTCACAGACCGTCCATCCATCGTTTCGTTGGCTTCGTAGGTTTCTCCCGATGTAATATCACATTATTACAACACATTAACTTGGTACCATCAAGCACTTGCTCATTTTAACACTTCACGGTCATTGTATAAGAATTATTATTATTATTATTATTGCGAAGAAAGGAGGTGAAAGGTAAAACAAAGTACACCTGTAATCTATATATTTTACCGGGTGTATATTTCATTTTAAATTATTTATCTGTTATAATTGATTAATTATAACTGAAAAGGAAGAAAAAAAATTGTGTGCAAAACATATAATAATTATATAGCCACCTACACTTTTCTCTGCAAAATAGCGGTAGTTTATCCTGTTCAGGCTATATTATTAGCATTATTCTGCGATTGAGAATTTAAAATCACTTCTTTAACTTTCTAAAAATAATAATTATAATTTTTATTACAATATACTTATAATAAATTGATCCGAATACAAATAACTTCCTTACGCAATAAACCAAAACGAATAATAATAATAATAATAATAGGCAACAATAATTACTAATTGGTAATTAAGAAAGGAAACAGTAACAATGGCTGAGAAAGCAGACGAAGAAAAGAATAATAAATGCGTTGAGAAAATTGAAGACTGCAGACGTTTCCTTCGGGTGCATGGCAGTAATGTTGAAAAGCAAAGCGATGTTATAGTCTGCGGCGATTTTATGACGGCCAAGAAACATATTATCTATTTTGGTGGTGATATACAAGTAAGTTATTTGTCTTATGTTTGTCTCTGTCTATCTAACTGGTCTAGTTGTCTTTCTACCTATATACACACATGTATGTGTGTATGTGTGTGTGTATAAATATATCTGTGAGTGCGTATATATGGACTTGCATTACACACAATATATAATGCACGTATATATATATTGCATATGTATGTATATATATTGTGTATGTGAGTATGCATATATTACATGTATGTGTGTGTATGTATGTATATATGTATATATATATGTGTGTCTGTATATATATGTGTATACATATATGTATGTATATATATATATATATTCGAAAAGATATACGAGTGCATCTTTTCCATGACTTATGGTCACTTAGACAACTCGTGCACGCACGTATATATATATATATATATATATATATATATATATATATACACACACGAGAGGGTTATTGAAAAGTTCTTGGTTTTAAGGGTGTCGTGAAAGGCCTGGTTGGAGGCCCAACCTTCCGAGTTCTTTTACAGGGTTTAGAAAAACTGAAGGATTGCTGCAATAAGTGTGTGAATCTGAGAGCAGAATATTTTGAAAATCGTAACTGATTCTGCTGTATATTCTTTTACCCAAAGCCAAGAACTTTTAAATACCCCGTTGTATATAGGTATGGTGATGCAAACAGGAAAAATAGGATTCAAAATATGAATATAAATGTATATTTTTATTAATATCTAGCTGAAGCTACAGGGTGACTCAAGGACCGAGAATTTCGTGCATTTGATAAGTTTGATAAATGCCAACGCACGAAACTCTCGGCCCTTGAGTCACTGTTGCTTCTGCTAAATATTAATATGTATGTAGATTAGTTACAGGATTTTATGAATGCATCACTAAAATTCTAGCGAAACAGCTGTTAAATTTTAAACCCACATGTGTTTTAGGGTATTAGGGTCTGAAGATACGCCATAAAGGAACCCTATAAACCGGCCTTCACCAGTAATTAATATATACATATATAGAGAAAGATAGTTGTGGCCGGTTTAAAGGGTTTCGCGCCCATAAAGCGCTTAGCATTATAACGTCTCGTCACACGATCTTCTAATGTTAATCGCTTTATGGACCGAAACCCTGGGTGACCCTATAAACCGGCCATAACTATCTTTATCTAAATACTCTTCTGTTCTCCTAGAGTGTGCTTCCCTTTCGAATTTATGATTTACGAACGATATATATATGTGTGTGTTTGTGTGTACTTGTCCCCCCTCAACCACCGGTGATGGTGTATTTACGCCCCCGTAACTTAGCGCTTTGGCAAAAGAAACAGAATGATTACTAGGCTTTAGAATATAAGTCCTGGAGTCCATTTGTTCGGTTAACCCCATAAAGGCGGTGCCCCGGCATAGCAGCAGTCAAATGACAAACAAAATAAAGGATATACATATATATGGCGATCTTTCGGTACGAGTTCAGATCGCCCATATATATATATATATATATATATATATATATATATATATATATAATATTAGGGACAAAATCCAAAATTACAGGTAAAAACTCAATTAAAATCAATTTATAAAATATTAAAATTAAATTGAGCTTTATAGATAAAATATATAGTTTTAGGGAAAATGGATTTTCATCGATGAGTTCTTGAAACTTGGTTATTTTCCCTATATATTTATATATATATATATATATATATATATATATATATATATATATATAGCAAACAGGACACAGTCGTGTGTCGATAAGCCAGCTGGAGGCGATGTCCTCCTGGGGCTAAAAGCAACAGTAACATCCACCCCTAGGGGTCAGCCACACTTAAGTGGCAATATACTACACTTTATCGTGCAGTTACTGTTAATACTTCATTTAGAGAATTAACATTGCTTATATATATATATATATATATATATATATATATATATGCACACGTACATACATGCATATATATATGTGTGTGTTTGTATATATATATATAAAATACACCAACTCTATATGTTATATGCAGACCTATATTTATGTCTAACACACATAAACTCTTAGTATTTGTGTCACTTTCTAACTTCTGCCGATTAAAACTAATTTTACACACACACACACGCGTACGCAAGCAAGCACGCACACATTTATATATATATCTGTCTATCTATATATATCTCTATCTATCAATCTATCTATTTATATCTCTATCTATCTATATATATATATATATCTATCTACCTGTCTATCTATCTATCAATCTATCTATCTATCTATCAATCTATCTATATATATATCTCTATCTATCTGTCTGTCTATCTATCTATCTATCTATCTAACCGTTTCTCTCTCTCTCTCTCTCTCTCTCTCTCTCTCTCTCTTATATATATCTGTCCATATCATTTATATATCTGCCATTTAGCTTTCCCCTTCCTTTCTTCTTCCTTCCTTGCTTTTCACTCTTCTGTACGTTCTTTTGTTTCCATATTTATTCATTCATTCATTGCCGAGAACCAGGCATGTAATTGTTTAACAATGTCATTTTTCTCTCTATTTGCATTTAGTCATTTGCTTGTTAATTACATAACAATCTGCGAACCATAACGATTATCGGGTATAGGGGTTAGGCGTTTCTGGTTCAAGGGGTTTATGAAATCAACGAAGAATCATTAATTCGTTTCAGTGTCAATATCTGAAGAGAAATCAGGAAGCATTTGTGTGTGTGTGTGTGTTCTACAAGTGTGTCCCACCGAATTTGTTTCCTTATAACATCCAGAAAAATGAATATTTTTTCATGAAATTTTCTACAAATGTAAGCGCAGGAGTGGCTGTGTGGTAAGCAGCTTGCTTATCAACCACATGGTTCCGGGTTCAGTCCCACTGCGTGGCACCTTGGGCAAGTGTCTTCTTCTATAGCCTCGGGCCGACCAAAGCCTTGTGAGTGGATTTAGTAGACGGAAACTGAAAGAAGCCCGTCGTATATATGTGTGTATATATATATATATATATATATGTGTTTGTGTGTCTGTGTTTGTCCCCCCCCCCCCAACATCGCTTGACAACCGATGGTGGTGTGTTTACGTCCCCGTAACTTAGCGGTTCGGCAAAAGAGACCGATAGAACAAGTACTAGGTTTACAAAGAATAAGTCCTGGGGTCGATTTGCTCGACTAAAGGCGGTGCTCCGATCAACGGAACAGCCTGCTCGTGAAATTAACGTGCAAGTGGCTGAGCACTCCACAGACACGTGTACCCTTAACGTAGTTCTCGGGGGGGGGGGGGGATATTCAGCGTGACACAGTGTGTGACAAGGCTGACCCTTTGAATTACAGGCACAACAGAAACAGGAAGTAAGAGTGAGAGAAACTTGTGGTGAAAGAGTACAGCAGGGTTCGCCACCATCCCCTGCCGGAGCCTCGTGGAGCTTTAGGTGTTTTCGCTCAATAAACACTCACAATGCCTGGTCTGGGAATCGAAACCGCGATCCTATGACCGCGAGTCCATTGCGCCTCCACATTAGTATGGTAACAAAGGGTTAATAATGTTATAGTCATTGTACAAAATTCTTCATCATTTTAAAAATTAAAATGAATGCTGTGTATTTCAATCAAAATATGGTACGAAAAGGATTGAAGTAAATCTTAAACTTTCCATCAAAATTTTCATGTTTATTTATGTTTTACATACCAATTAATTAATGACAGTTATTTTATTAAATTGTTCATTATTTTAAAAATTAATTGAAGCAAAGTGTTTGTATTTCAACAGAAATATGGCAACAAAGGGTTAATAACGACAAAGGTTATTTAACTAAATTCATCATTTTAAAAATTCATTAAAAAAAAAAAACAAAGGCGTAGGAGTGGCTGTGTGGTAAGTAGCTTGCTTACCAACCACATGGTCCCGGGTTCAGTCCCACTGCGTGGCATCTTGGGCAAGTGTCTTCTACTATAGCCTCTGGCTGACCAAAGCCTTGTGAGTGGATTTGGTAGACGGAAACTGAAAGAAGCCCATCATACATTTGTATCTATATATATATATATATGTTTGTGTGTCTCTGTTTGTCCCCCCCAGCATTGCTTGACAACCGATGCTGGTGTGTTTACGTCCCCGTAACTTAGCGGTTCGGCAAAAAAGAGACCGATAGAATAAGTACTAGGCTTACAAAGAATAAGTCCTGGGGTCGATTTTCTTGACTAAAGGCGGTGCTCCAGCATGGCTGCAGTCAAATGACTGAAACAAGTAAAAGAGCAAAAGAGTAATGTATTTCAAAAGAAAGACGGTAGAAAAAGAAGTAAAGTGAATCCAAGTTTAAACTTCCCATCAAAATTTCATGTTCATTTATGTTCCAAAATGTCAGTTTAATAAAGACAAATTCATTTTCCTAAATTCTTCATTAATTTTCAAAATTATTTGAAAAAAAGCCTGTATATTTCAACCTAAATATATTGTAATAAAAGGGTTAAAATAATTAAATTTTCTTTTCATTAATTTCAGGATTATTCTGAGAAAATGCTTTTCCACCGTGATACCAAAAAATATAACCAATGGAACTTAGAAAACACAGCCAAACTTCTTCAGAAGAGATTTCCAAACAGCTTTGTGTTTGTCGTGAAGCCATCCAAATTGAACTATGGGATTTTCAGTATATTTTCGAATTTTGTTATTTCTAATGATGTCGGTGTACCTGACCATTCTGTAGGACAGGGCTCATGGTATGAGGTGGAGAGACTTTATCATAATACTATTCAAGAAATTTTGTCTCTTCAGAATGGTAACAAAGAAACGAATGCAGATTTTAAGGCCTCTGTACCTGTATGTATTGTCGGATTCAGCAAAGGTTGCATCGTTTTAAACCAGCTCGTTCACGACCTAATGGCAGAAATGGAACCAGAGACACGGAACTTTATCAGTAGCGTTGAGACGCTCTATTGGTTGGATGGTGGACATTCAGGAAGTTGCAAAAAAACATGGGTGACAGACAGTGAAATTTTACAAAACCTCGCTCAGTCATCACTGAAAATTTCAGTTCATGTTACCCCCTATCAGCTGGAGGATACAACTCGAGAATGGATAGGACAAGAAGAGAAATTGTTTGTTGAAAAACTCCAGCAGTTTAATGGCAAAGTCAAAGAAAGAGTTTACTTCTGTGGCATACCGAGATCTATTGACAAACATTTTGAGCTGTTGGTTGATTTTGATGTAGATCTTATCTAGGTGTATATAAAAAGATTTATATATATTACAAGTTGTGTAGGTCTAGGAAATGACTTGTCTGAGACTCCATGTTAAAATGAAAGCAATTCTTACATTGTGAAAGAATTGTTTTAGCCATTTCAAAAAAAAAATGTTTTACAATTGAACTATTTAGTGATTAGGTGACAGTCCAGCAACAAAAATTTGGCCACCACAAAAATAAATAAATAAATAAATAAATATACAAAAAGGGAAATAATTTGTTTTGAACTATAGAACTTGAAACAGATAAAGTTATAAATAATGGTATATTACTATTGGGTAAAAACCCTTTTGAGATAGGAAAGGTCAAAGGTTGTTCATCCAAAAGAGGATATTAATCTGATAATTACAAATTATCACTTATAGCTTTATCATTACCATGCTGGACAAAATGATGGGGTGCAGATGTGGCTGTGTGGTAAGAAGTTTGCTTCCCAGCCATGTGGTTCTTGGTCCAGTTCCACTGCATAGTACTTTGGGCAAGTGTCTTCTACTATAGCCTCAGGCCAACCAAAGCCTTGTGATTGGATTTGGTAGAGGGAAACTGAAAGAAGCCCATCGTGTGTGTATGTGTGTCTTTGTATCTGTCTCCTGCCATTGCTTGACAGTGGTACTTCTGTTAAGTACCAGGCTTATGTGGTGCTCCAGCATGGGTGCAGTGTAATGACTGAAACAAGTAAAAATATTATTATTATTATTATTATTATTATTATTATTAAGGTGGTAATCTGGCAGAATTGTTGGTACATCGATGAAATGCTTAGTGGCATTTTGTCTGTCTTTACATTCTGAGTTCAAATCCCACTGGCATTGACTTTGCCTTTCATCCTTCCGAGGTTGATAGAATAAGTACCAGCTGAGCACTGGGGGCAATGTAATCGACTTACCCCCTCCTCCAGAATTGCTGGCCTTGTGCCAAATATTTGAAATCGTTATTATTATTATTATTATTATTATTATTATTATTAAGGGGTGAGCTGGCAGAATCGTTAAGCATGCCGGACAAAATACTTAGTGGCATTTTGTTTGTCTGCACATTCTGAGTTCAAATTCCACCAAGGTCGACTTTGCCTTTCATCTTTCTGGGGGTCGATAAAATAAATACCAGTTGAGTACTGGGGTCAATGTAATCAACTAGCCCCCTTTCCCTAAATTTCAGACTTTGTACCTACTGGAGAAAGGATTATCTATCGCTTTATCTGCTTCAAGTTCCACAGTTAGTTCCACAAATTAGTTGACATTCTCTCAACATTTCTAAAATTCTTATGATGTAAACAACATATGAAGAACAGAACTTAATAGTGTTAGAAGTACTCTTTAAAAGAGCTGTTCCATGATGTACCATAGTTGCCAGCATAAAAAAAGGGCTTTCTTATTTCCAAATGTGCCAAAAAATCTGCCTCTTATCTAATGAGGTCAAAGGATAGATAGGAGACCAAGTGCTGCAGGTTAGGGAGCTTAACAAGCATCAGTCCACTCGGTACAATAATTGGTATGATAATTGTTACTATTAATAAAACATTGAAAGTGAGCTGCAAAGTAATCACAGCTTGTTAGTAAAACCTCATGGAAAATTGTTTCTAGTTTGTCCGTGGGGAAATCACATTATCTCGTTACATCACCTTCTTCACAGTGCATAAATGGTCCACACCTGATATCATCATCATCTTACATTATGCAATGACTGTTGCCCCCCCTTCCCCGTAAGAAATATTTCTGTTATTATCTAAATGGAGAATTCTCCAATAAAGATAAAAGGAATTGTCTTAGATCTTTTATCTTTTACTTAGACCGCACCCATGCTGGGGCACCACTTTGAAGAATTTTAGCTGAATGTATTGACCCCGGTACTTTTTTTTTTTTTAATTCGTAATTTTGTTGCCCTTTCAAAGCCTAGCCAGGCTTGTGGGCCCAGTTTCCCGGTTTCTATGGCGTATGTGTTCCCCCCCAGCTGGATGGGACGCCAGTCCATCGCAGCGTTACTCAAGAAACGGGAAGAAAGAGTGAGAGAAAGTTGTGGTGGAAGAGTACAGCAGGGTTCACCACCACCCCCTGCCGGAACCTCGTGGAGCTTTAGGTGTTTTCGCTCAATAAACACTCACAACGCCCGGTCTGGGAATCAAAACATATGTATATATATATATATATATATATATGTGTGTGTGTGTGTGTATGATGGGCTTTCACAGTTTTCATTTACCAAATTCACTCACAAGGCATTGGTCAGCCCAATGTAAAAGTAAAAGACACCCAAGGTGCTGCACGGTTGGACTGAACCCAAATCCACTAAGTTGCAAAGCAAGCTTCTTAACCACACAGACACACCAATATGTTAACACTAATTGTTGTTAGTTTTATTCTTTTTAATACCAATGGTGTCTCTGAGGAATTTATTTGATACACAAATTCTATTTTTCTACATCAACCAATATGCAATCTTGTACATTGAATTCGTGAATCTTCCATCGCTACTTTGGTAGGTGCAGTGAAGGCTGTGCTTCATTGATGAGGTCACACTAAAACTGAAACATGCCATGAGTTGCCTCCCATACTTGCAGAAAGCATAAACACAATATTAATCAATAGTTTAACAAGGGGGTTTTTTTCCCCTCGTCATGTGATTATTTCTTGTTAGCGTTTTTTTATACAGCATGTTTTGTATATCATAACACAAATTTCATTACTGTTTATAATGCTCCATGTATTAAATATTTTAACACTATATTGGCAGTTATTTTTGTCGTTTTTCTTTGTTCATAATCATTACCATCGTGGAGGCGCAATAGCCCAGTGGTTAGGGCAGCGGACTCGTGGTCATAGGATCGTGGTTTCGATTCCCAGACCGGGCATTGTGAGTGTTTATTGAGCGAAAACACCTAAAGCTCCACGAGGCTCCGGCAGGGGATGGTGGCGAACCCTGCTGTACTCTTTCACCACAAGTTTCTCTCACTCTTACTTCCTGTTTCTGTTGTGCCTGTAATTCAAAGGGTCAGCCTTGTCACACTCTGTGTCACACTGAATATCCTCGAGAACTACGTTAAGGGTACACGTGTCTGTGGAGTGCTCAGCCACTTGCACGTTAATTTCATGAGCAGGCTGTTCCGTTGATCGGATCAACTGGAACCCTCGACGTCGTAAGCGACGGAGTGCCAACAACAACAACAACAATCATTACCATCAATTTAATGTCTGCTTTTCCATGCTTGCATGGGTCAGATGTAATTTACTGAGACAGGTTTTCTACAGCTGGATGCCTTTCCTGTGGCCAATCCTCATGTTTTCCAAACAAGGTAATATTTTCAAGGGACTCTGTTTGTATGACAATCTCACTCATTTATTGCAGATTATCACAAGATGTCAAAACAAGGAGACGCAAACACATATGCATACATATATACATATATGATGGGCTTCTTTCAGTTTCAGTCTGTCAAACAAATCCATTCACAATGCTTTGGTTGGTATAGGACTATAGTAGAAGATACTTGTCCAAAGTGCCACACAGTAAGACTTGAACCCAAGACCATGTGATCAGGAAGTAAGACGCTCAACCATACAGCTAAGCCTGCACTTTTTCAGTTTATGTCTATCACATCCACTCATCGGGCTAAGGTTCACCAAGGACTATCGTAGGAGATACTTGCCCAAGTTATTATGCAATCTGACATGGTTTTGGGAAGTAAGTTTCTCACCAAACACCAAAGTCAAAAGATTACAAATGCTCTTTGTAACAGTTCTGTTTTACCAGTATTGTTAAAATCTAATCTGGTTGTAGTTTGCTTTTTAAATCTAAAAGTGTAAAGAACTTTGAGACTAAAGATTAAGTCACATTCAAATTGTGTCATGTTATGTTCGTGTGTATGCACATATGTGTATGTGTGTGTATGTTTGTAAGTTTGTCTATGAGTGCTTGCATGTTTATAAATCATACAAAATGCACACACACACATACACACATATATACACATCCATATATATTTCTAATTCTGAAATATCATCGGACTACAGTTTACCAAGTTACAACAGGTATACAGTCCATTTTTTGTTCTATATTGCACTGTTATACCTTCCTAAACTTTTTATTCTTTACAAACAATACACAATGCTTCAAGCGAACTACAATACTCTCCTATATCCATATATATATATATATATATATATATATATATATATATATATATATACATATATTATGTAACATACATACATAAGCATGTATGTGTTTATATATATTATATTATATAACATACACACACATATTACATAACATGTATCTATATATATATGTAAACGTATACAAATGTAGGCATACACACACATACACACACACATATAGATAGATAGATAAGCTTACTTGGAAATGGATGCGTGGTGTTCAATCATATAATAATATAAATAAAATATATATATATGTACATATATATGCATATATGGGTAGAGGACATTACAAAATGTAAATAATATGAAATATGAAGACAAACTTGAGTATTTGAACAACAAGAGAAACAAATGGATTATATATATATATATATATATATATTATTTTGCTTAAAAGAGTTCCAACACTGTCTGTTTTTTATGTTTTATTTATATTCCTGCAGAACTAATGTGGGGTATAGAATATGGAATATACAATATATAATATGATATACAATATACAATATAAAATAAAATAAAATAAAAATGGATGGCACCATGAAAGAAAGTATTGAATGTAGATGAAATATTGAGTGTTCAATATAAAGGATCAAATATATATACATATATATGTGTGTGTGTGTGTGTGTGCGCGCGCAGGAGTGACTGTGTGGTAAGAAGCTTGCTTCCCAACCACATGGTTCCAGGTTCAGTCCCACTGCATGGCACCTTGGGCAAGTGTCTTTCTACCATAGCCTTGGGTTGACCAAAGCCATGTGAGTAGATTTGGTAGATGGAAACTGAAAGAAGCCTGTTGTGTATGGCCACCACAACTACCATACACATACCATTCAGACTTCTGACGCCACTACCATCAACACCTTTGACTTCGCCGCTTTCTCCTCCACCATCCATTACCACTGTCTTTCACATCCCTTACTCTCACCATCATGCTTGACCGCCTCAGCTACCACCACCACCACCACCATCTAAATCACCACCACTACCTCTATCACAACTACAGCTCATACTATAACTATCACCCAATACCATCTCAACTGTCAATCTTATTTCGTTATTGCCCACAAGGGGCTAAACATAGAGGGGACAAACAAGGAACAGACAAAGGGATTAAGTAGATTACATCGACTCCACTGCGTAACTGGTACTTAATTTATCGACCCCGAAAGGATGAAAGGCAAAGTTGACCTTGGCGGAATTTGAACTCAGAACGTAACGGCAGACAAAATACCGTTAAGCATTTTGCCCAGTGTGCTAATGTTTCCGCCAGCTCACCATTTCAACTGTCAATCTACTACCGCCCTCATCATCTCTATGCCTACTATTACTCTCACCCCAGCAAGAGGAGTAGAAGAAGTGTCATTGATTAGTGAGAGAGGGGGTCTAAGTGTGACACACTGACACACGGAAATTCGTTTTGGCATTTACTATTATAGATATATGTATGTATTTGTGCGTCTGTGTTTGTCCCCATCCCGCATCGCTTGACAACCGATGTTGGTGTGTTTACGTCCCTGTAACTTAGCAGTTCGGCAAAAGAGACCGATGGAATAAGTACTAGGCTTACAAAGAATAAGTCCTGGGGTCGATTTCTTCAACTAAAGGCAGTGCTCCGGCATGGCCACAGTCAAATGACTGAAACGAGTATAAGAATATATATCTATATCTTGCGTAACACACACACACACACACACACACACACACACACACACACACACATATATACAGTTTCCTCCGAATGGGACATTGTTGGTGCATAAATACTGACAACGGTAAGAAACCTACCTTTTGTCAGTTTGATACGGCATGACATGATCCGGTCAGATATACCACTTGGAAGCTCTGCAATGGAGGACACTAATGTATTCTTGAGAGCAAACCCAACACCAGATTCTCTACGCTGACCCTTAGGTAGGCCTTTCCAGAAGATAGTATATCCATAAGCAGATTCCATTACTTGACCCTCACCAGAGAGACGAGTTTCAGAGAGAGCAACTACATCAAGGGAATATTTCTTTAGCTCACATGCAATAAGTGCAGTACGCCTTTCTGGCCTCTTCGTGAAATTATCATCAAGAAGTGTGCGCACATTCCAACAGCCAAAATTCAAACAATGTTTATTTTTACTTTTTCTTGAGGACTGTTTGACCACAGTGGCAGGATGACGACCGGGTCCAGCCTGTGATACACTGGGACACCTGAATCCCAACTTGGACCATGCAACTTGGACCTGTTATGAAAGGCATTTTAAAATGTTAGAAAAATTCCACCAATAATGCCTTCATCATATTTTAAGAATTAAATGGAATTCTTTTACTCCAAACACAGATATCCTTGCATCTGCAGGCATCCCCTCAATTAAAGCCATGATTTTGAGGAACCAATTGAGATGGTGTGGCCATATTGTTCGAATGGCAGATGAACGCATGCCGAAACAGCTGTTTTATGGTGAGCTTGCAGAGGGGAAACGTTATCGGCATAAACCTAAAAAAAGGTTTAAGGATGGCATAAGGACTGCTATGAAGTCAATTGGAATGGCTCCAAAAGATATAGAAGTCCTCGCTTCAGATCGAGTTGGATGGCGAACAAGGGTGTGGAGTGGAGTGAAAGCATTTGAAGAGGCCAGGATGATGCAAGCAGGGCTCAAGAGACATTTAAGGAAAAAGGTGAAGACTGAGAAGGTGAATGACAAGGACCTTTTTGTGTGCACAGTCTGTGACAGACCATGTCTGTCCTTGGCTGGCCTCAAATCTCACCTGCGAACCCATGGAAAACAAACCTCACCCAGCTATTCTGATTATATGTCTGTGCACACGTTTGAATGTGGTGTGTGCCAGAGGGTTTGCAAATCCAATGGGGGTCTTAAAAGACATGTTAGGATCCACAATGAGCAGAACTTACTTGCAGGTATTGGTAGTGCAAATCAGAGGTGCAATCTGTGTGGGTGTTTTTTCAAAACACTGTCTGGTTTAAAAAGCCACATCAGACGCCATGAAAGGGCTAAGGTGTAGGTGCAGGAGGTGGTCAAACTCTGTTTAAGGAGTAGACAACCACCATATATATATATATATATATATATATATATATATATATATATATATATATATATTATATATCAGAAGGCATGGTATACATTCAATTCTGGGTTTCTAGGTGAATCTAATGAGTGCTACATACCCGTACACACAATTACACCCACACTCCATCTGCTTAGAAATGGTATATTTCTTTCACATAGTAATTTCACTTCTGTCAGCATTATCAAGATGAAAAAAAGACGAAACAAAACCCTGGCTATTTCCAAATGTTTCCAAATCTAAAAGTACATACACAATGAAACAAGATTAAGCGATACCTCTGCTGTGTTGGGTGTCCTATTACACAGAGAAATAGTCTCAATTTTTAGTCTGTTTTCACTTCATGCAAGTAAGGGTGGATTTAGCTTAGTAGGACATATTGTCACAACCACAACCACCAGGAGAAAATTATATAATTCACCCGTTTTATTTTTTTATTTTTAATATTTATGTTTTGTTTTTATATCTATTCTCAGAAGCTTTTACCATTCCACAGGAATTCTTTCTGCTAATAATTATGTACCAAGTTTTATTTGTTACATCTGAAAGTGTAGCTGCATGGTGAAGAAGAGTTTATTTTCCAATTAAAATGGTTTTGGTTTCGTGCTCAGCTTTCCATTGTGTGTTTTAGTCTTCTGCTCTAGCTTCAGGCTGATGAAAGCCTTGTGAGTGAATTTGGTAATTTAGTAGATGGACCTTTGGAAATGTGCTGTGCATGAGAAGACCCGGCAAGCCAAGTAAGATCGTTGCCAGTGCCCCTGGACTGGCTCTTGTGCGGGTGGCACATGAGATGCACCATTTTGAGCGTGGCCGTTACCAGTATCGCCTGACTGGCCTTCGTGCAGGTGACATGTAAAAGCACCTACTACACTCTCTGAGTGGTTGGCATTAGGAAGGGCATCCAGCTGCAGAAACTCTGCCAAATTTAGATTGGAGCCTGGTGTTGCCATCCGGTTTCACCAGTCCTCAGTCAAGTCGTCCAACCCATGCTAGCATGGAAAGCGGACGTTAAACGATGGAAACTGAAAGAAGCCCATCATATGATGTGTGTGTGTGTGTGTGTGTATGTATGTCATTATTCAGTTTTTATTTGAGATCTTTTGCCAATAGAGAAAGAACCAGTTTTTAACCTAGATTCCAAGGCTCCTTTCAGCAATATCAATAGGGTATTTGTGCAGTATTTGGAAAGACTTCCGCCTGACCCCCACCCCCATTTTCTCCCAAATTTGTTTATTTAAAAAATTTTTTTTTTTGTCAGAAACCCCCATTTTTGGATATGGAGGTTCCGGAAAATTGCCAAAAATCGGCATTGTTAAATTCCCCTCCCTTTTCACCCCCAAATTATTCAATTTTGATTTTTTTTTTCCCCAACACTAACCCTAAACCTCAAACCCTAACACCCTAACCATAACCAGAAACGTTTTGAAATTTTTGTCCGAATCATAATGTTTGTATTTTCCGGCATATTTACAAAAAAAAAAAAAGGTCTTAAAAAAAAATTTTACAAAAATTTTGAGAAATTTTTTTCAGAATCATAATCTCAGTATTTTTCAGCATATTTTGAAAAAAAAATATTCTGAAAAAAGTAAAAAATTAAGGAAATTAGGGGTGGGGTGGATGGGGTAATTTTAAAATGCCGATTTTTGCTAATTTTTTTGCAGCTTCGTATTCCCCCGTAGCCGAAAAGAGGGTGGGGTTGTGTCGAACAAAAAATTTTTTTAAGGGTGGATTTGATGGGGTGGGGGGGCGGAAGTCTTGCCCAGTATTTGGAACCTGTAGGCGGCGAGCTGGCAGAAACGTTAGCACGCCGGGCGAAATGCTCAGCGGTATTTCGTCTGTCGTTAGTTCTGAGTTCAAATTCCGCCGAGGTCGACTTTGCTTTCATCCTTTCGGGGGTCGATAAATTAAGTACTAGTTACGCACTGGGGTTGATATAATCGACTTAATCCCTTGTCTGTCCCCTCTATGTTTAGCCCCTTGTTGGCAATAAAGAAATAAGAAACGTTAGCACACGGGGCGAAATGCTTAGCGATATTTCGTCTGCCGTTACGTTCTAAGTTCAAATTCCGCCGAGGTCAACTTTGCCTTTCATCCTTTCGGGATCGATAAATTAAGTACCAGTTACGCACTGGAGTCGATGTAATCGACTTAATCTTTTTGTCTGTCCTTGTTTGTCCCCTCTGTGTTTAGCCCCTTGCGGGCAATAAAGAAATAAGAAACGTTAGCACATCGAGTGAAATGCTTAGAGGTATTTCATCTCTATATCTACTATTACTCTCACCCCAGCAAGAGAAGTAGAAGTGTCATTGATTAGTGAGAGAGGAGGGTCGAAATGTGACACACTGACACACCGAAATTCATTTTGGCATTTACCACTATAGATATATGTATGTATTTGTGCGTTCTGAGTTCAAATTCCGCCGAGGTCAACTTTGCCTTTCGTACTTTCGAGATCAATAAATTAAGTACCAGTTGCATACTGGAGTCGATCTAATCGACTGCCCCACTCCCCAAAAATTTCAGCCCTTATGCCTAGAATAGAAAAAAAAAAAGATGTATTTGGAGCATGTTATAGCTTTGTTAAGCTGAACGCAAACAAACTCATGGAGACGAGAATACATTTCTCAAGGGTTTATTACTTTACTTACATCAGGGCTTAAGTCGTCAGCTATTTCTGTTTAGTTCATTCAGATTCGTTACACGCTTTCTATTGACATTTTTTTGCTTTGGTTCCCCTTTCGGAAGTCCTTTTGTTTTCCTGCTGACCTTGCTCGCCTGCAGCGAAGTTTCTGTCTACAGTTTGGTCTGTCACGAATCCTGTCCTACAATCTGTGTCGATTTGTTTTGTTTTGTTTTATGTATTCTCACGTGTATAAGTTGCATGTTTAGACATACACACATATATATTTAAATGCTAAACTTCTGAATTGTTCAACAAATCTTTCTGCTTTTTTTGATGGCTTGAATCTGTAGTCTTCAAATGTATTGTTGTTGTTGGCACTCCGTCGCTTACGACGACGAGGGTTCCAGTTGATCCGATCAACGGAACAGCCTGCTCGTGAAATTAACGTGCAAGTGGCTGAGCACTCCACGGACACGTGTACCCTTAACGTAGTTCTCGGGGATATTCAGCGTGACACATTGTGTGACAAGGCTGACCCTTTGAATTACAGGCACAACAGAAACAGGAAGAAAGAGTGAGAGAAAGTTGTGGTGGAAGAGTACAGCAGGGTTCGCCACCATCCCCTGCCGGAGTCTCGTGGAGCTTTAGGTGTTTTCGCTCAATAAACACTCACAACGCTCGGTCTGGGAATCGAAACCGCGAGTCCGCTGCCCTTTCCACTGGGTTAAATGTATGTATGTATGTATGTCATTATCATCATCATTGCCGTCATTGTGGCCATCGTCAATATCAATTAGTCTCCATTTTCCACGGTGACATGTGTTAGATGGTTGGACAAGATCCAGCGAGCTCTGGGGCTATGTTGAGCTCCAGTGTCAGTTACAGCTGGATGCCCTTCCTAATAAAAACCACTTTATGGAATGTACTAGGTGCTTTTTTTCATGCTACCAGTACTAATGAGGTTATCAAGTATATAGATATACCATATTTTAACGTGTATAAGGAACCCCCTAGTTTTGGGGGCTTAAAATTTGGAAAAAAGGTTTTGTAAAGGATTATAATATTATCCATGTATAAGGAACTCCCGTATTTTTTAACCTAATTTTTGACATTAAAATACGGTATATATAAATATGTAGATAGTTAAGCATTGTAAGCTGTGCATAGCCAAATGGACAAGGATATCAAACGACTCCTTTGATCGAGGGAACATCCTTATGTCTAGGACAAAGGTCTTTCAACCCTGCTTGCACTTCAGGAAATTCCAGCTGGGAACCACAGGCTAACGGAGTCAATTATGGATAGCAGTCAAAGGGAGACAATCCCTTGGGTTAACAGAGTAATGAAGTCTTTTCCTCCTCTATTTTCTAGAGAGGCCACTTGCTAGAGAAACCATAATCCAACAGATTTAGGGTCTGAACAAATGTAAAGCTAAGCGCTTTATGGACGTGAAACCCAGATAACTCCTAGACCGGCCATATTTATCTTTATCTATATATATGACGAGTTTCTCTCAGTTTCCTTTTACCAAATCTTCTCATAAGGCTTTGGTTGACCTCAGGCTCTGGTTTGAAGACACTTGCCCAAGTTGACATAAAGTGGGACTGAACCTACAACCATGCAGTTGGAAAGGAAACTTCTGATAAAATTTTGAAAAGAAATTCTTTTTTAATTTTTCCTTCATTATTATAATTAATAAAAATACATATACGTATATATAAATAGATGGATAGATAGACAGATAGATAGATAGATAGATAGATAGATAGATAGATAGATAGATAGATAGATAGATAGATAGATAGATAGATGAGAGAGAGACAGACAGATAGAGAGAGAGAGAGATGGATAGATGGATAGATAGATAAAAAAAAATGATGCTGGGGTGATGGTGGTAATTATGATGACAACAACAACTTGTGTTCTACCAGAAATTAAGACAGCTGACAGAATCACCAGCACACTAGGTGAATTGCTTTGCAGCATTTTGCCTATCTTCATAGGACTTATTCTTTGTAAGCCTAGTACTTATTCTATTTGTGTCTTTTGCCGAACCGCTAAGTTACGGGGACGTAAACACACGAGCATCGGTTGTCAAGCGACGGTGGGGGGGGGGGCAAACACTGATACACACACACACACACATATATATATATATATATCTTTTACTTGTTTCAGTCATTTGACTGTGGCCATGCTGGAGCACCGCCTTTAGTCGAGCAAATCGACCCCAGGACTTATTCTTTGTAAGTCTAGTACTAATTCTATCGGTCACTTTTGCCGAACCACATACATACATATATACGATGGGCTTCTTTCAGTTTCCGTCTACCAAATCCACTCACAAGGCTTTGGTCGGCCCAAGGCTATAGTAGAAGACACTTGCCCAAGTTGCCACGCAGTGAGACTGAACCCGGAACCGTGTGGTTGGTTAGCAAGCTACTTACCACACAGCCACTCGTGCGTCTGTATACATATCGTCTATCTTTTACTTGTTTCGGTTATTTGACTGCAGCCATTCTGGGGCACAGCATTAATATATATATATATATATATATTATTTGTATAAGGGCATTAGTATACAATAATGCCTCACGCTATGAGGAACTCTAAGGTCAGACTACCATAAAAAAAAACACGTTTTTACCGAACGCGAGGAAATGCAACTCTCAAAGCCAGCCCCTTAAAAACAGACTAAATTATAGATCATGATTTCGTAGTTATTGTAGTATTATACAACCTCTACTCGTCAGTATAACATGGTCAAGATAAATAGAAATAAACAGAGAATCAACATACCAAATGAACTCCGTGTATCCAATATTGTACATAGAAGACTGTTCATCGCTATTTGCCTATGTAAGTGGCGGGAATTTCGAATTGCATCTCGGTACATGTTTTTTTTCTCAGAATAAATTCAGCACTGAATATATTCTGGTTATAGATTTAAATTCAATAATAGGATGAATTCTTTTACATATATATATATATGCAATTGGCTTCTTTCAGTTCCCATCCACCAAATCCACTCACAAGGCTTTGGTTGGTCTGTGGCTGTAGTAGAAGACACATGCCCAAAATGCCACGTAGTGGAACTGAACCCAAAACCATGTGGTTGGGAAGCAAGCTTCTTACCGCACATATTTACCTGTGTCTATGAGTACAGTTTGAAATCGATATTGTACCAGAAATTTCGTGATATTTTTATGCTTTTTTACTTTAATTCAAGATGTAAAGCGCTGAACAAAAAAGAAGCAGACAGATCAACCCCAAAAGGATTTTTAATAAAAAAAAATGACCCCAACAGGATTCAGACTCAGAATGCAAAGATCCAGAACCAATATTGCATAAACGCTTATTCTCTGCTCTAATCATGCTACCATCTGTCTTAAGCTCTAGGATTCATAGGGCAAGTTACCTGGTTCTATAGTGAATAAGTGGCCCGGATCACAACATTAGCCCTTAACGAAATGCTGGTCTGTCACAAAATTATTCATTTGCAACTGGGTGATCTGCAGCAATGTGAAATGAAGTGTTTTGCTCAAGAACGCAATGCACTACTTGGCCCTGGAATGGAAACTATGGTTGTTTGTTCATTAGTACAATACCCTAACCATTAGGCCATGTGTCTTTAGTTTTTTTAACCTTGACTTCCATGTCTCGGCTGATAGATCCAAACCTATATAACTTTATCTTAATGTTATCTTGAAAGTTGCAGTCACAACAAACATTATATATAAAGCATAGATATTAACAATCAGGTTGGCAACAAGGCCACGAGGGGGAAGAGAGTAAATGTGGTTGTTCAACATGCTAGAAAGAGCAGCAACGTCTCTTTCAAACTAATCTATTAAAATAAAGGTATTCGTTATTAGGATATGAACAAGCCAGTGGGGTGGGAGGAGGATTTATCATAACTTGCTTTTTATGTATTTTCTATTTCAAGTATATTATTGTTGTTGATCTCACATAATTTGTTATGCTAGGCGATTTGCTCGACTAAAGGCGGTGCTCCAGCATGGCCGCAATCAATTGACTAAAACAAGTAAAAGAGAGTAAAGAGTATATTTATTGCTAAAATACCAACAAAGTTGGGGAAGGGAAGAGACTAAATGTGGTCGCTTGACATGCTAGAAATAGCAGCCCAACCCCTCAAACCAATCTACTTTTTAGAAGAAGGGGTGACACATCGAATAATGTAGTCTATAGTATAGAATACCCGATAAAAGAAAACGGGATGATTCATAGCTGGAATGCTTTTCATAATAGGTCGTCTTTCTGCATTTAAACAATAACATCTTTGACATGTTGAGTGTGAATGTAATGGCGAGTATTGGACACACATCATCTGCAAGTCTTTAGTCACGCCATAAAATTTAGGTTAACGAGTAGGGTTTTTCAATGAGTTGAATTCAATGAACCAGTTTGATTTTTATGACATTCAATCAATTCAATGGAATTCATTCACCTATCCCTCCTGAAAACACCGTAAAATGTAAACAAGTTATGCGACTAAACACAGATTTATTTACAAAGATAACCTGTTACGTACGGTTCGTTAGATACAGAGTTTGCTCGGGAAAAAACTGTATAGATGTATGTATTTACAGAATGACATTAAAAAATCCTAAGATATATTTTTCTGTTGTACAATACGGTTTGCAATTCGCCGTTTTGGGTTCAGTCCCACTGTCTGACACCTTGGGAAAATGTCTTCTTTTTTTTTTTTAATTTTTTTTTTTTTACTCTAGCTACGAGCCCACCGAAGCCTCATGAGTGGATTTGGTAGACGGAAACTGTGTAGAAGCCCGTTGTATATGTGAGTGTATATATATGTGGGGGTGGAGGAACGTGGCTTAGTGGTTAGGGTGTCAGCACCATGGTCGTAAGATTGTGGTTTCGATTCCTGGACCGGGCGACTCGTTGTGTTCTTGAGCAAAACATTTCATTTCACGTAGCTCCAGTCCACTCAGCTGGCAAAAATGAGTAACGCTGCGATGGACTGGCGTCCCATCCAGCGGGGGAATACATACGCCATAGAAACCGGGAAACCGGGCCCATGAGCCTGGCTAGGCTTTAAAAGGGCGCATTTATATATATATATATATATATATATATATATATATATATATATATATATATATATACACACACATGTATGTATACACACACACACAAACATGTATGTGCGTGTGTGTTTTGTATCTGCTCCCACTCCCTGTTTGACAACCTGTGTTGGTTTTTTTACGTCCCCATAACTTGGCGGTTTGGCAAAACAGACTGATAGAATAAGTGCCAGACTTGAAAAAATAATAATAAATAATAAGTACTGGGTTTGATTTGTCTAAGCTCTTCCAGACCTGCAGCGTCCCAAAATGGCCGCAGTCCAATGAGTGAAGTAACAGATAAAAGATTAAAATATATTCTGTAGTATAGCTGGACATTAACAATTAATAGATTTATTCTATAGTCGTACAATATATATCATCATCATCACCATCGTCATCGTCATCACCACAATTTCATGTCTGTCTTCCATGCAGGCATCGATAATATAAGTTTAACAGGAACTGACACATCGTGGAAACATTTGATAATCCAGAAACATTTAAAATTCAATTAACTAACATGAATGATTTATACAGGGTGTTGACAGTTTGCATAAAAGGCAAAAAAAAAAACAATATCCCTTCCAAAAATAAGTTTTCTAGAAAATAATAAAATATCGACTTGATTATTTCTTATATTTAATTGTTTATGTTACTATTTTATTTACTCCATGTACCCAGACCTTGTGGACATCCGCGATGTAAATCACCAAATTGTATGTACGCATTGGTAAATTAAAAATTATTTAGTTTTTTTTTTTCACTATTGCAAAATAATAATAATTACTGAATTTGTTTTTTAAGCTTAAAAAGGCTTTTATTTTACCATGTTTTATTGTAAACCGCATTCATAAATAAAGCGTCAACGATGTACAGTAAACACCGCCAAATTATATTCGCAAAAAATAAGTTTTTATTAACCATGTATTATTGAAAATACATTCATAAATAAAGTACAGAACTGGGAATGGTTATTATTGATTTAGTCTAGAGGTAAGTAAATTGGGCCTAGCCTAGCCTAGCCTAGCGACAAGTTATTTTGACTTAAGTCGTTTTTCGACTGAAGTCGTGTCTCCTAGAACCATTTAACGACGTAGGGTGAGGTATGCCTGTACTGAGGTTGATTTATTCTTCGAGGCCAAACATAGACGCAATGTAAAGACTGAAACAAAGTGAAAAGACAAAAACTTATAAAAACATGATGCAAGGGAAGTAACTCGATCGAATAGTTTGAACCTGTCAGTATAAGTTACTTCCCTGTAAATACGTACGTCTTTTAGACGTGCATTGTATATAATTACCATAGACGGATACACACACACAAACCACAAGTGTCGCAAATAGGTAAAACTAAAGTGTTTGACACGAACAAAAGAAAAAAAAGAATAGTGCAATAGATGCACAACAACATGTAATAAACGAATATGAAAAAAAATGCGTGCTGGCGAATGGGAGGGGGCAGGGAAGAGGACTCGGAAAATTCACATCGGGAATGTTCCGAGTCCTCTCACCACTTCACCACTTCCCCGTCCGTCGACGAAATTTTTTTTTTTTCCATATTCGTTTACTACATGTTGTTTAACACCTATTACACTATCTCCCCCCCCCCCCCCATTTTTGTGACCGGGTGTCGAAGTTGTGGAGGAGGTTACTGGATCGTGTGAATTATCCGAGTCCGCACACCACCCACCCCCCGTCACTAAAATAGAAAAAAAAAAATAGTGTACCAGGTATAAAATAATAGGTGGGAAGTGGAGAGAGGACTCGGAACATTCTCGACTTAAATTTTCCAAGTCCTCTCCCCCGCCCTCCATTCGCCAACGCGTGTGTTTGTGTGTGTGTTTTTCTGTTTGTGTGCGCGTGTATGTGTTTGTGTGTGTGTGTGTGTGTGTGTGTGTGTGAGTGTGCACGTCTGTCAGTCTGTTTGTGGGTGTCTGGGTATGTGAGTATGTGTTCTCCGCATCTTCCATACGGTCCACACGGTAATTCCACTCCCTAATTTTACAACAGCCCTCTCACACCTGAGCAGTATTTCGTCTGTCGCTATATTCTGAGTTCAAATTCCAGCAAGGTCGACTTTCCCTTTCATCCTTTCGGGGTCGATAAATTAAGTACCAGTGAAACACTGGGGGTCGATGTAATCGACTTAATCCCTTCCCACAAATTTCAGGCCTTGTGCTTCTCCCCACCCCTACACACACTTTTGGCCTTACTTCTGATAAGTTTGATCCTTATCTAAATATACAATAAATAAATATATAAATAAATGGTTTTGTCTTTTGAAAGGGGCCATAAAAAGATTTAAAACTAACAAGGGAGAGGAGAGAAAACGGCACTATCATGCTATTAGCTGTCAAAAGTGAAAGTGCTCACTGCTAGTGAAGTATCTGTCTGTCTGTCTGCCTGTTGCTGGTCTGTCGATTCTTTGGCTACTGACAGCTAATACCATGACTGGCCAGAGCGAGCTATATGTCTGTCTGTCTCTCTCTCTCTCTATCTATCTATTACTCGAAAGTTCGCGCGTCCGCGCTAGCTAGTCGTGAGTGGTCGATCCTATTATTTTAAAACTTCAAACTTCATTTGTTTTCTATTTTGATAAATTCTCTCTGTTGAAAATTATATTTTTATATTTTAAATAATTTGCAATTTCAGGAAATATGTTTTTATATTAAATTTGTGTTTTCTACTCACGACTAGCTAGCGCGGACGCGCGAACTTTCGAGTAATAGATAGATAGATAGATAGATAGATAGAGAGAGAGAGACAGACAGACATATAGCTCGCTCCGGCCAGTCATGGTATTAGCTGTCAGTAGCCAAAGAATCGACAGGCCAGCAACAGGCAGACAGACAGATACTTCACTAGCAGTGAGCACTTTCACTTCTGACAGCTAATAGCATGATAGTGCCGAGAAAACATCATATATAAACACATAGACCATCACAAACATTCAACTCACCTCAGATTCAATTACCTCAGTGGTGGCCATATTCAGACTGCAAGCAGCAGTTTTTTTTTCTTCACCTGTTTTGCTCAAATAACTTTAATTATTATCAAGTTTATGCCCTCATTATCCTTCTATATTTTTTGTAATTCATCTCTGTTCCACTTAGGTAAACCTAAACTCCACTTAATGTAGGTCATAATTAAATTGTTATTATAGATAACCAGTTATAGATGCCTTAAAGGTGGGGGTGAGGGAACAGGGTACTAAGTGTGTGTGTGTGCGTGTATGTGAGCATGCACCTGTGAATATAGGTATATATAGATACTATGATACAAATATTCAAATATTTGTGTACGTATACATACATTTGTGTCTGTCTGTGTGTATAGGGTGGCCCAAAGGTAGGTTTACAGTTATCACGTAGGCACTTTAAATTTCTTTTTAAAACATTTTTTTACATTTAAATTTCCATCTTACAATTAACTAAATTAGCATAGAATAAATGGTTTCATATTCTTTTATAATTAAGATCTAAACTGTTAATATATGAATGCTAAAGAGATTGTCGAATAACTGTAAACCGATTTTTGGGCCACCCTGTTTACACACACACATACACACACAAGTCAAATGTTAATAGACGACCTTATAATCATTAAAATTTATTTAAATCTGAAATTATACATTCAAATTATTTATTGATTGTTATAATGTGAATATCTAATATTTAGTAGACATCCTCTTTACATTTTTCAACACAAAGATCCTATTAGGCATGCTACTGATCAGATGACATATATTCTCATTGTGTTTAACGTTTTTTATGATGTCCCGTACCATATGCATGTATGTATACATATAGATGTAGGTATGTACATATATGTATGGATATGTGTATATATTTATATATTATTTATGTTATTATATGATCGAACGCCACGCACTGTCTCCAAGTATATATATATATATATATATATATATATATATATATATATATATATATATATACATGTATATATATATATATATATATATATATATATATATATATATATGTATATATATACATGTATATATATATATATATGTATGTATATATATATATGTATGTATATATATATATATATATATGTATGTATATATACAACCTGTTGAAAGCCACCGACCAAATTTGTGGGTGGTGTAAGGTCCCCTCCCAACCCAGAGTAACGTGGTGGTGGAACAAGGAGGTAGACAGGGCTATTAGACAAAAGAAACAGGCTTGGAAGGACTGGAAGAACGGTGGTAGCAGGGAATTGTACCAATGTGCCAGAAGGGAGGCTAGGCGACAGGTTTATTTAGCCAGAGGGGAAGCAGATAAGGAAAGATTTGCCAATGTTCTGCGCCGTGAGGACCAAAGACTCGAGGTATTTCGTGTTGCAAGACAGTGTAGGAGAGAGAATAGTGATGTTGTAGGAGAGAAATGTGTTCGCATGGATGATGGTACGCTTGCATTAAATGAGGATGCAAAGAAAGAGGTCTGGAGATGCCACTACGATAGATTGCTTAATAAAGAGAATGAATGGGAGAAAGAGAGCCTGCCTTATGTCGACCCAATAGAGGGACCAGCTATCCGAGTTGATAGTACCAGGGTAGATAAAGCAATTAAGAGTATGAAGACCGGGAAAGCCCCCGGCCCATCAGGAATCACTGCAGAGATGCTCAAAATATCTGGCAGTGTTGGCTATAGCCTAGTCACCCGTATTACGAACCAGGTGATACACGAAGGAGTCATACCCTATGACTGGTGTAGCAGCATCATAGTCAACTGCTACAAAGGTAAAGGGGACGCTTTAGATACAAATAATTACAGAGGCATCAAGCTGTTAGATCAGGTTATGAAAGTTACAGAGAGGGTCATAGCCCAACTAATTAGGGAGCGAATCAATTTAGATGAGATGCAGTTTGGGTTCGTGCCAGGTAAAAGCACTACTGATGCCTTATTTCTAGTGAGACAGTTGCAGGAGAAATACCTAGCTAAGGATAAACCTCTGTACCTGGCTTTCGTTGACATGGAGAAAGCCTTTGACAGGGTCCCCCGATCCCTTATCTGGTGGTCAATGAGGAAACTTGGGATAGAAGAATGGTTAGTGAGAGCTGTGCGAGCCATGTACAGAGATGCTGCCAGTAAGGTGAGGGTTGGAAATGAGTACAGCAATGAATTCCGGGTAGAGGTAGGGGTCCACCAAGGTTCCGTCCTCAGCCCCCTATTATTTACCATAGTCCTCCAGGCAATCACAGAGGAGTTCAAGACAGGTTGCCCCTGGGAGCTCCTCTATGCTGATGACCTTGCCCTAATTGCGGAGTCACTATCAGAACTAGAGGAGAAGTTTCAGGTGTGGAAGCAAGGTCTAGAATTGAAGGGCCTTAGAGTCAACCTAGCTAAAACCAAAATCCTAATAAGTAGGAAGGTAGATAAAACACAAACCCCTTCAGGTAGATGGCCCTGCTCAGTATGTAGAAAAGGAGTAGGTAGTAACTCTATAAGATGTACCCGGTGCAAGCTATGGACACATAAGAGGTGCAGCAACATCAAAGGCAGGTTAACTAGCAAGTTAGTTTTTGTCTGTGGCAGATGTTCAGGTGCAATAAAGACTGCAAACAAACAGGAAACAACTTCTATCTCATTCCAGGGTGAAAAACTAGAGGTAGTCGATAGCTTCCGCTATCTGGGCGACCAAGTTAGTAGTGGGGGTGGGTGCGCTGAAAGTGTAGCTGCTAGAATAAGAATAGCCTGGGCAAAGTTTAGAGAGCTCTTACCCCTGCTGGCGACAAAGGGACTCTCACTCAGAGTAAAAGGCAGACTGTATGACGCATGCGTACGAACAACCATGCTACATGGCAGTGAAACATGGGCTGTAACTGCTGAGGACATACGTAAGCTCGCAAGGAATGAAGCCAGTATGCTCCATTGGATGTGTAATGTCAATGTGAATACCCGTCAGAGTGTAAGTATCTTGAGAGAAAAGCTGAACATTAGAAGCATCAGTTGTGGCGTGCAAGAGAGACGATTGCGCTGGTATGGACATGTGGTGAGAATGGAGGAGGATAGCTGCGTGAAAAAGTGCCACACCCTAACAGTTGAGGGAACCCGTGGAAGAGGTAGGCCCAGGAAGACCTGGGCTGAGGTGGTGAGGCAAGACCTTCGTACATTGGGCCTCACCGAGGCGATGACTACGGACCGAGACCTTTGGAAATGGGCTGTGCGTGAGAAGACCCGGCAAGCCAAGTAAGATCGTTGCCAGTGCCCCTGGACTGGTTCTTGTGCGGGTGGCACATGAGATGCACCATTTTGAGCGTGGCCGTTGCCAGTACCGCCTGACTGGCTCCTGTAGGATTTTCGAGCGAGATCGTTGCCAGTGCCCCTGGACTGGCTTGTGCGGGTGGCACATAAAAGACACCATTTCGAGCGTGGCCGTTTTCGTGCGGGTGACACGTAAAAGCACCCACTACACTCTCTGAGTGGTTGGCGTTAGGAAGGGCATCCAGCTGTAGAAACTCTGCCAAATCGGACTGGAGCCTGGTGTTGCCATCCGGTTTCACCAGTCCTCAGTCAAATCGTCCAACCCATGCTAGCATGGAAAGCGGACGTTAAACGATGATGAATGATGATGAATATATATATGTATGTATATATATATATGTATGTATATATATATATATATATGTATGTATATATATATATGTATGTATGTATATATATGTATGTATGTATATATATGTATGTATGTATATATATGTATGTATGTATATATATGTATGTATGTATATATATGTATGTATGTATATATATGTATGTATGTATATATATATATATATATATATATATATATATATATATGTATATACACATACACACACATATATATATGCACTTATACATACATATATATATGTATACACACCCATACACACACATATATATATATACATATATAGGTATACACACCCATACATATACATATATATACATAGACACGCATGCATATATATATATATATATATATATATATATTCACACACATGTATAGATATATATATATATATATATACACACACTCACAAATACCTATCTACACATACATACATATGTACATATTCATAAATTCATACACACACACATACACATGCATGCACATACATAACTGTACACAAGTGCACAGATATATTATACCTTCGCATAAGTACATATATTTTGTGTATAATCACACACTTATACATGATTTATGGCTGACAAATTGGTTTATAAGAATATGTCAAATTATAGTTATTCATGTAAAGTAATAAAGGCAACGATATTGTGTATTGTGAGCTGTATGGTTGAAGCCATTTAATTGTGAATAAACATAAAGGAGGAAGGGAGTCATATTAGTGGAAATAATGGCTCAAAAGGGTTCAGAAAAAGACATCAAATAAATGGACACTTATTAATTTCAATTTGATATATAGGTTAATGATTCATCATCATCATTATCTTACCTTTCAATATCTATAGCTTTCAATAGATTCTGAGCATTTATAAGACTTCGTTGGTGATTAGATTGTATTGCTGAATCATTATGTTTAATTATGAAGCAAATAATTGAGTTCTACTTTCACTTTCGTCGTTGTTTTGGTTTCAGTGTGAGTTCTGCTTAACCGTTAGCGGTATGTCGTTCAAGAAAAGCTTTGAAGTTGTTCAAAAGAACGAGGAGAAATGGAGGAGAAATTTGGTGCAGTTCCAGTCCCATTCATCTAGAGGTCATACGCCTGTAGAAGAAGCCTCACTGGACAGCAGAAGCTGATTGCCATTCAAGGAACAGATTGTTGGTTGGTACCAGTTTCTTGGGGAAATGAATTTAAGGCAGAAAGGAGAGAATGGTGGAATTATCAAAGGAGATGGCACTACTGTGGAGAGATAAACTGAATTTTCCAATAATTTCCAAGCAAGCAATATGGTCCAAGCTCAAAAATGTGCTTCATTTGTATGATAAATGTGCCAAGAAAGGAAAATTTGAATCATTAGAGCTGTTCGATATCACCAATGTCCATGGTGAATGGCTCAATGCTGATGACAAAAGACTGTACTCCATCCAAATCCAAAGCAAGGGCAAAGTGGGCTATTTGAAGGCAAAGTGGGCTATTTGACAGGCAAAGTGGGCTATTTGACAGGCAAAGTGGGCTATTTGATAGGCAAAGCTGCAAGCAAGCACACTATCCATTCTTCCAAGAGAAGAAGATGCTCTGATGCTGAAGTCTTCAGTTCTTTATCAAACCCAACAGCCCTGGATACTGACACCCAATAAATTGCGGTTCTTTCAAACCCTTTTGAACAAACAGTCTTTGCAACTGAATGACAACGCCATTTCTTTTCCCAGTGTTCACACTCATCTCAGTAACAATCATCTTTACACAGTTCCATAAATAGCATTCATCTAAAACAACTGTTATTCCTTTCACAAGGGGGAGGAGGAGGAGAAGAGAAACAAGAAAGAAAGAAAAGAAAAAAGGGAGGAGAAGAAAAAAAAAAGCAAAAAGAAACAAGAGGATTAAGGGAATGACGATGATAATGATGATGAACAGGAAGAAAGGGCAGAGGGGGAGGAGAAGAAATATTCAAAGAAAATAAGCAGAAAATGGTCAGAAGTGGAAGACAAACTCTCAGTTTATTTTTCGCTGTTGTATTTTTCTTTCTTTTGTAATTTTGTAGTATAAAATTTTGGTAATCACCATAAAAAACATAATAATAAAAAAATTTATAGTGTAAAAGACCGGAATAATAACTTTTAAAATAGAATTTTATATCAGTTTATCAAACTAATTTTATTATCTTTCAATTGTTCGAAATGACATCTTTTTCTGATTTGCGAAGATGCTTTTCCTGTTGACCGATTCCATGCGCTTCAGAGCCTCTTCATTCTTTGCATTGTACCTTAACGTTTTGTCTTTGTAAGGACCATGTGTGTCTTTAATCAACCACATTTTGTCAATCACTTCACCATCCTGAAAGATTAAATAAAATAACAGTGGTTAATAATAATAATAATAACAATAATAATAATAATAATAATAATAATAATAATAATAATAATAGTCCTTTCTACTATAGGCACAAGGCCTGAAGTTTTGGGGGAGGGGACTAATCGATTACATTTACTTTAAGTGGTAAAAGGAAGTTGCACCTGTAATTCGAAGGGCCAGCTTTGTCACATTCTGTGTCACACAGAATCTCCCTGAGAACTACATTAAGGGTATGCACGACTGTGGAGTACTCAGCCACTTGCAAGTTAATTTCACAAGCAAGCTGTTCTGTTGATCAGATCCCTTGTCATCATAACCACTGGAATGCCAGTGCTATAGCCACCACCACACACAACAATATATCTCTTGTCACACAACCACAGCTACTACTACATGAACACCACACCATTCCTGGCACCATGACCATGGAAAAAAAAAAAGAACACAAAGGGAAACTTACCTTATCATCTGATACTTGTTCCGTATAGAGGTGACTGGAGTTGTAGATCTTCATTCTCGTATAGCCATAGTCTAAGCTGCGAAACACAGACCAAGGGGCAGTTTTGTTTGCGAACGGATCATGCTTCTCTGAACAGCCCTGCAGTCAAATAAGAAATAATGAAGTACAATATGGGAAATACAAGGTCGAATGACAAAAGATAATTTCGTCTGTTTTTACTGTTCTGAGATCAAATTCCACCATGTTTGACTTTGCCTTTCATCCTTTCAGGGTCGATAAATTGAATACCAGTTGCATACCAGTCGATAAATTGAATACCAGTTGCATACCAGTCGATAAATTGAATACCAGTTGCATACCAGTTGCATACCAGTATGATGTAATCGACTGCCTCCCCCCCTCCCTCCAAATTTCAGGCTTTGTGCCTAGAGTAGAAAAGAGTATTTGAATTCAGAACATAAAGGTGGAAGAAATGGTGCTAAGGATTCTGGCAGGTGTACTCATGTTTCTGCTAGCTCACTGCCTTAAAAAGCAAAGTTGACTGCAGCAGAATTTGAACTCAGGGCCTAAAGCCAGGAGAAATATCACAAAGTAGTTTGTCTGTGTGCTAATGATTCTGTCAACATGTCCCCTATGGCATCAACAACACCACCATTTGGGGAACTGCTGCTACTACACAATCACCGGATTAAAACGGAGTCTCTGCCCATCCAGCAATTCAAAATGGCAGGACCTATGTAAACATACATTTCTTTGACTGTATTTTACTGAAGATGGGCATTTACGCCTGAAATATAAAGGATTTTAAAAAACTTTCTGTATTGTTAGAATCTTTCCTTATTTCTCATTTCATCTATTATTCTACACAACTGAGTATATATATATATATATATAGCAGGAGGTCAGAAAAAGATATAGACCTTGTCCTTTTTCCTTACATATATACACTCTCCATGTCACTTTCTTACACATACCCCACCCGCTCTTGCTCTCTTTCACCTTATACAAAAAATGGCAATGGCTATCTTACTGCAGATCCTGTGGTAATATGGACTGGAGCTTCTGGATTGTAATATGGGTTTATGGAACTTGTGTTGTAGATCTGAAAATAATCACACAAAAATGGAATTATAATACATACATGTATACATATATAAATATATATTAGTTTTGGTGAAGCATTGCGTGATGTTACATTAAAGAGACTTGTTGTGTAAGGCCAGAAGAATGCAAGAAGATATAAAGTAAACTACAAAAAACAAACAGAAAAGAAAAAAAAAACAAAAGCAAAGTTGTAGTTTTATCTTATAGTTCTATATTTTGGGTCTATGATCCCTTCTTCAGGACATGTGGAAAAGCGAAGGACGGAAAAGCTTGTTCAGATGTGTGGGGGAGGAAGGTGACATGTGCAGACTCATGCTGCTATAGTAACCAGCCTACTTCATGTAGTTCTTTTCTGTTATCTATGGCTGATCACTGTTGATAAGGAGGGCCTCCATGATGCTGAGTTTGCTCCTGTTGCACTCAGTGGCTCTAATGGATACCTTGACTGGTGCCTTTCACAACTACACCCCATACAGAAATCCATGGGATTACAATTGGGAGAATTAGAGGCTGGTAAAGTTGTAGAAATTCTTCAACAACCACTTCTGACTCTGGCCTTCTTAGTAGCAACCCTCTCCATCCAGGGTTTGACTACTGTCTCCAGCAGCTTCACAGAGCCATCTGAACTGAGCCTAAGGCCCTGTCCATCAGTTGTTGGATGAATTCAGACACAGTCAGGATGCCTGCTGTATCCCTTCTTGTTGGCTACAGTTGCGTAGTCTCTGTTGCAGCTGTCCATGTCACATCATCCACCTTTTACAGTGTTCATAGAGCATTGAGCAGCAGTCATGATGCTGGTATTTTGATACCCAACGATAAAATCATCATGATACAGGTAACTCTTCCTATACTCAGATCGCTTCAAGTCCGCCATGTCAACTAACTTTTTCTCAACCACAATTTTAATCTTTAGCTCTTCGCTGCTGTTGACTGTTCACCGATGCATCAAGCTGTTTCTGAAAAAGAAGACTTAACCCATTACCTACCAGTGATCTCATATGAGATTACTTAAAAATTACAAATTTCGTAATTATCTGTCAATATTTACACATATCTAACCTTTTCGCTATATCTACTAAGTATATTTCTCTGATATTCAAAGGAGGTTTGCTAATTTTTCACCTAATATCTCTCTTATTTCTATCTAAAATGTTATTTTGAAATGTTATTTTGATCAATCCAGCGTGTTTCTAAGGCTGTTTTATGCTAGAAATCAAAGTTTCATAAAAAAAAATTCCAGTTAATAGAATTATGGGAGGTAATGGGTTAAAAATCACCAAATTTGACCAAAACACCCAGTAGATTATAATAATAAATGTTACTCACATGTCGATCATAAATCGGTAACAGACGTTCATAAGAGTGCTCATGGGCCCAAATTTCAAGATCAACACCATATTTATAAAATAGGTCCTCGAGGCCATATGCATGGATTATTGGTACACCCTTTCGAACCTCGACAAAAAAATGTTTACATCTTATTATATTATACTAAATTATGTTATGTTCTGCTATATTACATTACATTGTGTTATATTATATCATATATTATATTATGTTATATATCATACATTATGATACATCATATATTATGTTATATATCATACAAGTACCATGATGAAAATGATGATGTTGTTGGTGACAGTGATGGTAATGATCATGATGATAATGATGATGGTGATGGTGGTAGTGGTTGTGATGATGATGATGATGATGGTGGTGGTGGTGGTGACGATGGTGGTAGAGGTAGAAGAGGCAGTGGTGGTGGTGATGATAACAGAGATGACAAATAAATGGCGATGATGATGATGATGATGATGATGATGACCACAAATAATGATGACGATAACTATGAGGGTGATGGTGATGATGATGATGATGACAATAACAGTGATGACAATGATGATGATGATGATGATGACAGCAATGACAATGATGATGATAATGATGACAACAATGATGATAATGATGACGACTATGGTGATGATGATGACGACTATGGTGATGATGATGGTCTGATGATGATGATAGTGATGGCGATGACAAGGATGATGATGACGAGGATGATGGTGATGTTGGTGATAATGATGACCATGATGGTTATGCCAAAGGTAACAATGATGATGATGATGATGATGATGATGATAATGATGATGATGATGATGGTGGTGGTGGTGGTGGTGGTATGAATGAAGAGGATAAAGAAAATGGTGACAAAAGATGATGATAACTAAGCTGATAATGATGATGATGATGACAACGATCAATGACTATGATGGTTACACCGAAGGTGATGATGATGATATGATAGAGGCAGGCGTGGCTGTGTGGCAAGACGTTTGTTTCCCAACCACATGGTTCTAGGTTCAGTCCAGCTGTGTGGCACCGTGAGAAAGTGTCTTCTACTATAGCCTCAGGTCAACCAAAGACTTGTGAGTGGATTTGGTAGACAGAAACTGAAAGAAGTCAGTAGGGTGGTAAGCTGGCAGAAACGTTAGCGGTATTTCGTCTGTCTTGATGTTCTGAGTTCAAATTCCTCCGAGGTCGACTTTGCCTTTCATCCTTTCGGGGTCGATTAAATAAGTACCAGTTATGCACTGGGGGGTCGATATAATCGACTTAATCCGTTTGTCTGTCCTTGTTTGTCCCCTCTGTGTTTAGCCCCTAGTGGGCAGTAAAGAAATAAGAAATTGAAAGAAGTCCATCGTATATTATATGTGTGTGTTTGTGTGTGTGTGTGTCTGTGTATCTTTGTGTGTGTGTATTTGTCCCCCACCACTGCCTGACAACTGGGGTTAGTGTGTTTACTTATCACAATCTGTCCCTTTTGCCATAACTTAGTGGTTCGGAAAAAGAGACTGATAGAATAAGTACCTTGCGAAAAACAACACAAGTACTGTTTTTGACCCATTCTACTAAAAATTCTTCGAGGTGGTGCCCCAGCATGGCCGCGGTGTAAGGAATAAAACAAGGATAAATGATGATGATTGATGACGATTATGATGATGTTATTTACTGACTGGAAAAGAAGAAGAATGTCCAAGAAACTCACCAGACTCTCAGACTTTGTGCAGTCATCCTTGTCATTATTGGAGCAATACATTGGTCTATGGGCCATCGTTATAATCCAGGGGCGTTTGGCACGGTTGGCTGGTTCATTAGCTTTCTACAATACAGACAAGAAACATAACGTATATAAATTCAAATTACGACAAACGTAAATAAACAAACGAAGTTTGCTTTTAGAAGCGTTGAGATGTCTTAGAAAGTTAAAGAAGTGATTTTAAATTCTCAATCGCAGAATAATGCTAATAATATAGCCTGAACAGAATAAACTACCCCTATTTTGCAGAGAAAAGTGTAGGTGGCTAGCTGTGGACTCGAACTCACATCCCCGTGATTACGCGTCACGATGCTTTGACCAATTAAGCTAAACTACCCACTACAAATTCCTCTGCAAATATATATATATACATATATATACTTGCCAATGAAAAATGCAGACGCATACTAACAATATTCTTAATTAAACCTGGAAAAGTAGAGGATAAGAAAAAACTCATTAAAATTAGAGCTTAAAATATTGCTGCTAAAATTAAAATTAAAAAGTACCTCTTAAGTACTTTTTTTTATTTTAATTTTATTTCTTGTACTAAATGAATTAATAAAAAATTTTTTAATTTTAATGAGTTTTTTCTTGTCCTCTACTTTTCCAGGTTTAATTAAGAATATAGTTAGCACGCATCTACATTTTTCATTGGCTAGTCCAGCATTTTTACAGGCATTGCAATAATAGTAAAATTTTAATTAAAAATATATAAAATTACCATTTTTGCAGTCATTTTGAATTCAAAAATTTCCAAGAAAATTCAAACAAAATTTTGATTTTTTCATTTAATTAATTCTTGTGGCATCTTGGGCAAGTGTCTTCTACTATAGCCTCGGGCTGACCAAAGCCTTGTGAGTGGATTTGGTAGACGGAAACTGAAAGAAGCCTGTCGTATATATGTATATATATATGTATGTGTGTATGTGTTTGTATGTCTGTGTTTGTCCCCCCAACATCGCTTGACAACCGATGCTGGTGTGTTTATGTCCCCGTAACTTAGCGGTTTGGCAAAAAAAAGACCGATAGAATAAGTACTAGGCTTCCAAAGAATAAGTCCTGGGGTCGATTTGCTCGACTAAAAGGCAGTGCTCCAGCATGGCCACAGTCAAAAGACTGAAACAAGTAAAAGAGTAAAAAAGTAAATCAGATTGGAACCTGGTGCAGTTCCCCAGCTTGCCAATACGGAAAATGGACATTAAATGATGATGATGATGATGATGATACATATACATACGCACACATAAACACACACACATAAACACACACACATATGACTCATAACATTAGTCTCAGTTACATCTCACAGCAGCAACATGACTTTATAAACCTCATTCCATTTCAGGTTTTTTTTTTTCCCCTCCCCAATCGAGTATTGAACCTCTCACCTTAAGATCAGCTTCCAGCCAATGATATTGATGCTCAATCTGGTAAAGTCCATATTCAATGAAGAAATAATATTCCGTTGAGAAAGAAATCACATGGGCAGGTCCAATATCAAAACTGAAACAATGAAAAGAAACCTGACATGACATGATAAACTAAAAATCTCAGTCATTGCAGTCCAAGATGTTTCTTACTGAGAGCCATTGTTCCAGAATACAGGTGCTTCCTTCTGTGTAACATCAAAATCTAATTGAAATGCAATTTATAGGCGCAGGAGTGGCCGTGTGGTAAGTAGCTTGCTTACCAACCACATGGTTCCGGGTTCAGTCCCACTGCGTGGCACCTTGGGCAAGTGCCTTCTACTATAGCCTCAGGCTGACCAAAGCCTTGTGAGTGGATTTGGTAGACGGAAACTGAAATAAGCCCGTCGTATATATGTATATATATGTATGTATGTATGCGTGTTTGTGTGTCTGTGTTTGTCCCTCCACCATTGCTTGACAACTGATGCTGGTGTGTTTATGTCCCCGTAACTTAGCAGTTCGGCAAAAAGAGACCGATAGAATAAGTACTAAGCTTACAAAGAAAAAGTCCTGGGGTCTATTTGTTCGACTAAAGGCGGTGCTCCAGCATGGCCGCAGTCAAATAACTGAAACAAGTAAAAAAAACAAAATAGAAGTCTGACCCTTAGAAATAACTGTCAGAGAAGTAAAATCGCATGCATTAGTTGCTACGGTATTCGGCTCACAATTGTAAAGTCATGAGTACTATTCCAGTTGGCATGTTGTGCCCCTTTGGGAAAGACACTTTATTTCATGTTGTTCCATTCCACTCAGCTGGCAAAAATGAGTTGTAGATGTAATTCAAAGGACCAGCCCTGTTACATTATGTGTCATGCTGAATCACTCTGAGAACTATGTCAGCCAGCCTCTTGCCCATTAATTTCATGAGGCTGTTCTGTTGATCAGATTCAACTGGAACTCTCGTCGTCATAACCAAAAGATGCTAGTATGCAGTCACAGAAAGCATTGACTAAAATTAAACAAGGAACTGGTAAATGATTGCATACCTGAAGAACATATTGTCACTGTCAATATCTCCAGGCATGTGGAACCGGTTCTTGTAATTTGAGAAGTTACTGGAAGAGGAAAAAAAGAGAAAAAAATATATATATATACTAGTATACCCGTGACATAAAAAATACTGACAGTTTCATTAATAATAAAAAATGGCACATCAAAACAATGCGAAAGACTATTACTAAATGCCAACAATTGAGTAAATATATGAACATACAGAGAAATGAAGCACTTGAACAATTAGATATAGTTGTAACATCTTGGTTGAAAATATTATCAGCCACATAATATATAGTATATGTATGTGTATATATCATCATCATCATTGTTTAATGTCCGTTTTCCTTGCTGGCATGGGTTGGATGGTTTGACTGGGGACAGACAAGCCAAGAGGCTGCACCAGGCTCCAATCTGATCTGGCAAGGTTTCTACAGCTGGATGCCCTTCCTAATGCCAACCTGATGCTTTATATATGCATGGTGCAGCTCTCCAGCTCTGGTCAAACTGTCCAACCCATGACAGCATGGACAACAGACTTTAAATGATGATGATGATGATGATGATACGAGTATAAGATGACAGGAATGTAAGAATGTGATGTGTACATACGCATATGCTTCGTGGTTTCCTGGGCATGTCATGTAAGGAACATTTGCAGCCATTGGTTGAATCAGTTGCATGAATTTGTCACCAACTTCACCATGGCCCTGAGAAAATATAGATAAGTATATTCGTGTATAAATAAATATATTCGTGTATATATATATATATATATATATATATAAATATATTCGTGTATATATATATATATATATATAAATTATTCGTGTATAAGTATATTCATATATATATATATATATAAATATATTCGTGTATATATATATATATATATATATATATATATATATATATATATAAATATATTCGTGTATATATATATATATATATATATATATATAAATTATTCGTGTATAAGTATATTCATATATATATATATATATAAATATATTCATGTATATATATATAAATGATTCGTGGATAAGTATATTCGTGTATATATAAATATATTCGTGGATATACATATAAATATATTCATGTATATATATATATATATATAAATTATTCATATATATATAAATATATTCGTATATATATATATAAATATATTTGTGTGTTTATATATAAATTATTCATGTATAAGTATATTCATATATATATAAATATATTCGTGTATATATATATATAAATGATTCATAGATAAGTATATTCATGTATATATAAATATATGGAGCAGCATCATCATTATCATCGTAATCATTATATCAAACTCTCTCATGGGATAGGCTAATAGCATTGGCCATCTGAGTTTAGCCAATCACTTGTCATCCATCACTGTGGTGAACACAATCAATGTTTTCCTCAGTGGTGGTAATTGCAGGACAGCCAGACCATGGGTCATCTTCAAGACTCCCCACTTCCCCTCCTAAATTCAGCTGCCCACTTTTGCACTGCTGATAAAGTTGGAACATCATCCCCTAATGTAGCAACCATGTCAATATGAATGTCCTTGGGGGCGGGGGTAAATCCTTTTTCTGCAGGTACTTGATAACACCACAATGCCAAACTTTGTCCATTTTCAAGAGAAGTCACCACTAGGTACTTCTGAAATTCAACAGTCAGACGTCACTTTACTTGGAAAGAGACAATGCAATTATTAATAAGAAGGGCTGAAATTAATACATTTAAGAATTTGCAGGTCTAGCATCCTATGAACATTTCAACCCACCCTCATACTACAATAACTTTTATGTTGGAAAATATGGTATGTTTATATATATATATATATATATATATATCTGTAAAAATATGTGACACTTATTCAGTAGCCATGATAAAACTGAGTTTCGGATGCCATGGCTACTGAATAAGTGTCACATATTTTTACAGATAAATTCCTCTATTTGCATAATATCGAGGTCTCTTTCTTTCTTTTGTTGCCATTCCTGTCATACATATATATATATATATATATATATATATATATATATATATATATACACCTCTGTGTGTGTGTGTGTGTGTGTGTGTGTACATACATATACCATATTTCTGAGTTGAATTTTTTAGAGCAAAATTTACAGCAAAAAAAAAAAGGAAGGTTGATTTATACACAAAGATGATTCTGGAAGACCAAAACTTGCACATGAAATGCAGCAGGATTTAGGAAAGATAGTGACAATGTTTGAATGTTTACACAACAAACATGCCCAAAAATACGGTAGCTGTTTCTGATACACATATCAAGGAGATGGACAAACAGAGAGTAAGGACACACTGTCAATTATATTAGTAGATAGTACATGCATGTATAATTGAATATGTTTGTGTGTGCGCGCATGCGTGCATGTGTGTGTATGCATACATGTCATGTATGTGCGTGTGTGTGTGTGTGTGTGTGCATGTATACTTACTTTGTGCATATCGTAGGCAAAATCGCCTGCAAAAGAAAAAAGAAATTAGACAGCAACATACAAAATCATCCTCATCATCATCAACAGTAGCATTGTCATCATCATCCTTGTGATCACCATCAACATTTTAACATCCATTTTTCCATGCTTGCACATGTCAGATAGATTTCATTGGGATAGATTTTTCTACAGCTGGATGCTTGTCCACTCACCAACCCTCACCTGTTTCCAAGCAAGATGATATTTACCCATGGCCAGACATGTTCTTGCAGAATATAGGAAACAAAGGATACCAGTTGCATGGTGGGGGACACTCATTTATAATCACTGTGCAATGTGAAGAACAAGGAAATACAACCAAAAACAGATGGTACCTGTAACAAGATGTGTATCACTAAATAATATTACAGCTGAATAAAGAAAATATCAACCTTGGAACTCTCTGCATTCAATAAAGTAGTGGCCCACAATGTGTTTGCAGTACCGGTACTCATACCAACATGTGGGTTACTTAATTGGATGCTTGATGAGATCTAAGCCATTGGTGTGAAAACCTGGGAGATACTAACTAGCACACATAATTTTCACACCAACAGCAACGTAAACCGCTTCTACCTAAAGCGAAAAAGACGAGCTTCTTTCAGTTTCCGTCTACCAAATCCACTCACAAGGCTTTAGTCAGCCCGAGGCTATAGTAGAAGACACTTGCCCAAGGTGCCACACAGTGGGACTGAACCCAGAACTATGTGGTTGGTAAACAAGCTACTTACCACACAGCCACTCTTGCGCCCATATATATATCATCATCATCATCGTTTAACGTCCGCTTTCCATGCTAGCATGGGTTGGACGATTTGACTGAGGACTGGTGCAACCGGATGGCTACACCATAAATATATATATATATATATATATATACATATATATATATAATATAATGTAAGGATAAAATCTTTATAAGAATTTATCAAGTAGTCAGCTTGAAAAAACCTCATAAGGAAAAAAAACCATCATTTTTTTCCATAAATATATATAATTTATTTTATATAAGGGCATTACTATACAATAATACCTCATGCTTAGAGGGACTTCATAAGTCAAAACTACCAAAATAAGCACATATATATATACATATATATATATATATATATATATATATATATATATATATATATATATATATTATAAGGTTTTTAACTTTTAAATTAAATATATATATATATATATATATATATATATATATATATATATATATATATATATATATATATATATATATATATATATGTATATATATATATATATATATATATATATATATATATATATATATATATATATATATATGTATATATATATATATATATATATATATATATATATATATATATATATATATATATGCTGGATTTCTTTTAGTTTCTGTCTACCAAATCTACACACAAATCTTCGGTGTCGTTCCAGGACCACAGCAAAATACACCTGCCCAAGGTGTCATGCAGTGAGACTGAAACTGAAATAACAGCCACAGAGTTGCAAAGTAAGATAGCATTTCCCTCATGGCTAGACATGTTCCGATTCCAACTTCTGGAATATGAAATAGCTTGTATGACAGTGATATTCGTTTACAATGATCATACACTGTCAAGACAACGTATAATTGACATATAATTAACCCAAGCCCTTGAAGCACTTGGTACTCCAGTATGGCTGTGGTCCAGTGATGGAAAACAATAGAAGGATGAAAGAATGAGAAAACAGTGGCTTTGTTGCCAAACCTGACTTACCTACATGGAAGATGGAATCGTATAAATTTTGCTTCACTTCTTTCAAAAGTCGGGGTAAAGACTGGGCATTCACACTTCCCATGTCACCAAAGAGGGCAATCATGGGTGCCCAGCTGGAGTCGTTGCGCTTTGCTGTGAAACTGAACTGTTCACTCCATCCTTGTGGGGAGCCACATCGGTATACTGTAGGGGGAGAGAGAGAGAGGAAGAGAGTGAGAGAGAGGAAGAGAGAGGAAGAGAGTGAGAGAGAGGAAGAGAGTGAGAGAGAGGAAGAGAGTGAGAGAGAGGAAGAGAGTGAGAGAGAGGAAGAGAGTTAGAGAGAGAGACAAAAGAGGAAGAGATACAAGAGAGTGAAAGATAGAGACAAGAGAGAAAGCAGGGAGAGGGAGAGAGTGAAAGAGACACACACACACACACACACACACGAGAGAGAGAGAGAGACAGACAGACAGACAGACACACACACACAAATGTGAGAGAATGAGAGATACATACAAGAAAGAGTTAAAGAAAGAGAGACAAGAGTGAAAGAAGACACACACACACACAAGAGAAAGAGAGAAGAGAGAGTGAGAGACACAGAAAAGAGTAAGACATGCAAGAGAGAGAGAAGAGATAAAAGAAAGAGGAAGAGAAAGTAAGGGGAGAAAAAGTCAGGGCAAAAAATGATAAAAAGGAGAGAATTAATGGAAGAAATTACAAGAGAGAAAAAGAAAGAATGAATGAGACAGAGAGAGACATTGAAAAAGAGAGTGAGGAAGAAAAAGCGGAGAAAGACAGAACATTAAAAGACACAGTGAAAAAGAGAGACAAAGAGATAGATAGATGGACTGAACGACGGACAAATGGAGAGACATTGATGTAATGTAAGAAAGTGCCAGAAAATATCTAAAGAATTCCGTTTGAACTTACTGTATTTCACGCCTGGTTGAAGATTGGGGACCGTGACGACATGGATATATTGAGTGTGGAAATACAGGTCTGGATTGATGAACCGTTGGGCTTTGCCATACGCAACGTGACTAAGAGAATCGGTGCCATATTTTACAATGGTGTTGAGACCAGACTTGAAGGTACTCCAGGTAATTATCATGGAATAATCCTCACCTGTTGATTAATTAAGATACTCTTTTTATTTTCACATAAGCAAAGAAAAAATGTGCGTTTTACAAGGATAAGACAAACAGAAAAAAAACGATTATTTTCAGATTTTAGATTGATGGAATCAAGATGGCTAAGTGTATGCTACATGTTCACAAACTCTAAGTTCATACAAAACTCTTGATGTGCATGCACCAAGGGATGCATGCATGCTTTGCATACATGCAAACATCAGATTATATATATGTGTGTGTGTTTATATAAATGTCTGTATTATATATATATATATATATATATATATATATATATATATGTGTGTGTGAGAAAGTTGGTATGTGAAAGCACGTGGTTGGATGTATAAAAGATAATAAGAGTGAAAAAACTACAGAAGGCTTGTTACATGGTTAAAGTATATATTTAAATTATGTCAGAAAAATGTAAGAAAAATGTTATAAAATCTTTTTGGTATATAAACATTGTATTTTGAGAAATAACCGGTTTCGTGTTGTCTTTTCAAATTTCTCTACTTCATTGTGTCGTGGGAACGAACACGACACAATGAAGTAGAGAAATTTGAAAAGACAACACGAAACCGGTTATTTCTCAAAATACAATGTTTATATACCAAAAAGATTTTATAACATTTTTCTGACATTTTTCTGACATAATTTAAATATATACTTTAACCATGTAACACAAGCCTTCTGTAGTTTTTTCACTCTTATTATCTTCTATATATATATATATATATATATATATATATATCACTCGCTTACTCACTGCTACTAACACGGTCACTACTACTACTACTACTACTACTACTACAGATTCAAGTCAATGCACAAGACAACCATTATGTTCCCACACATAAAACGCTTCCACGTGGACTCTGTTGACACCAGTAAGAAACAATTATGAACTTTTCTTTTAATTACATTTTTAAAAATATGTATTTTTGATAAGGTTCGTTTTTTTTTTTGAAGAAGAACCGAAACATGTTAAATATCTCTGAGAAAATTAAAAATTAAAATTTATCTTATATAGTGGCGTTCTTGTCTCATTTTTGTATTTTTTATATATAAAAATATAGTGGCGTACGTACACTTTGGTCTCTTATATATATATATATATATATATATATATATATATATATATATATATATATATCTGTGTGTGTGTGTGTGTGTGTGTGTTTATGTATTTGTTTTGCAAGATTCTTGATGTGAAATTGTGTTGAAGCAGATATTGTTACATTTAGGGATGGGCATTTTTTTTTTTGGTGTCAATAACACTGTTTAGTTTGATCTGCACTTTTAGCCTTGTGACCTCTTCAATGATTTCCTGGCACAAAAAAAACCAAAAAAAAAAACCGTCATTCCAAAATATAACAATATCTGTTTCAACACATGATTTCACACAAAAAGTGTATGACAAAAGAACTCTGACAATAAATTAATAATAATAATCATAATATTGTTAAAATGAAGACCAAATATATAGAACGTGTATTTAATTGGCAAAAGATGACCATCCCCAAATATAATGACATATATCATCATCGAGATTTAATGTCTATTTTCCATGTTGGCATGGGTTGGATAACTCAACAGGAACTGGCAAGGCCGGAGGCTGCACCAGGATTTGACACTTGTTCTGACATGGTTTCTATGGCTGAATGCCCTTCCTAATGCCAACCACTTCATAGAGTGTACTGGGTGTTGTTACATGGCACTGTCACCAGTGCTTTTTATGTGGCACCATCACCACTGCTTTTTGTGTGGCATAATCACCAGTGCTTTTCATGTGGCACAATCACCAGTGCTTTTCATGTGGCACCATCACCACTGCTTTTCGTGTGGCACAATCACCAGTGCTTTTCATGTGGCACCATCACCAGTGTTTTTTTATGTGGCACCATCACCAGTGCTTTTTATGTGGCACCATCACCACTGCTTTTCATGTGGCACCATCACCGGTGCTTTTTATGTGGCACCATCACCAGTGCTTTTCATGTGGCACCATCACCAGTGCTTTTCATGTGACACCATCACCAGTGCTTTTCATGTGGCACAATCACCAGTGCTTTTTACATGGGACCCACACCCACACTGATGCTTTTCACAAGGTACCTTGGTTTTAGGATCTCAATACTGTTGTAGGGGGAAGATCTTCTTGAGTACAGCAATGTGTCATGTATCTCTGTACTCCATTATCTCCTTTGATTAATATCTGAAAAATGAAGGGTTAAAGACAGCTATTTACAGCTGTTGCCTGAGACAAAATGAAACACATATATCTATATCTACTTCAAACGTAAAGAAGATCATTTATCGGTTGATTCATTGATCCCCGAATACAGTGTTTCCAAGATGAATATTGATTTTATGGTGATTCATTGAGACTATATTGTTGAGGTTATCTGTTGTTTACAGCAGTGAATATTCATGCTAATTAGTAATTGAATGTTTGATGTTGGTTCCCATACAGAACACGAAAAACACCTATGTATTTGTGTGTGTGTATATGTGTCTGTGTGTGAGTGAGTGTGTGCATGTGTGTGTATGTGTACATGTGTGTGTGTATATATATATATATATGTATACATATCTCCTTGTTTCTTTCTGTGTTCCTTTCTGTGGGAGAGTGTAGGCTCGAAATGTTAAAGATTTTTTCACTTCCCGAGCATTAAACTAATACATCTGTTTGTTTTCTACACCACCTGTCTTTGTCTTGTTTTTTTGTGAATTCTCCCCCTATATATATATATATATATATATATATAATATATTTATGTGTGTGTGTGTGTGTGTATTAGGTAGAGGGGTTCCAAAAGGGGGTCTCAGGGAGTAGCATCCCTGCCTTCCTGTGCTAGTTTTCAACCACATTTCTTAAAAATTGTGCTAGAGGCCTTGGTCTAGGGACCACTCATGTTTAGAAATTGAGGTTGGGGGTAAGCAAGGGCATGCTCCCTGTAGAAAATCCAGCCCCAAAAAAGCCTTATGATAGCAAAGGAGAATGGGCACCAGCCAGCCCAAAGATTGGGGTGAGCTGCACCTACCTACCTCAGTTGCTATGGCATTGAGGTAGATCTGGCCACCTCTGTTAACAGGGGGTGGCCGGATCTACATATGACTAAGTGAGACCACTTCCTAAATTCTTAAGTCCATGCAAACATTTTGTGTCCTGTGCAGGAATTTGTTTTGAATGGGTAAAGTGTTGCACAGTGCTGAACCCCCTTCTCAGTGGAGTCAACTATATAACCAGTGGCACAACAGAGATTGAGATAACCAGAAACTGACTGTACTTTAGGTTTTTAATGAGTTTACTTTCTCCTAGAAGGAGGTCCTAATGAGAACTCAGGGCCCTTCACTCCCACTGATCCTCAAGTGTGTGTGTGAGGAGGGAGGAGATTGGCTTCTTCAGTCTTTGTCTACCATATTCACTTGCAAGACTTTGGTCAGCCCAGGGCTATAACAGAAGACACTTGCCAATGGTGCCATCCAGAGGGACTGAACCTGGAACCACATGGTTGAGAAACAAGCTTCTTAACCACACAGCAATGCATTATACTCAATGTCTGTTTTATCATGGTTTCTAAGACTGGTTTCTTTTTATGCAGGTACTGGTATTCTCATTGAAATTATGGAGGAAAAATCTGGGATTATGTCTGCAAGTTGAAACAAGTTCATTGTTCTTATTCAAAGGTGAAGTAGTATGGGGGATGAGGGGGGGGGGGGGGTAATGGAATAATGTAATGCTTATTTGTTGTACAGGTAACTACTCTAAGTCTACACCATTTACAATGTTTTGAGATGTGTCACATGATCAAACAATGCCATGGCAAGCAACATCTAATCCTTGTTTACCTCACAAACATATTAAACACATAGACATTATACATACATACATATATCATCATCATCACCATTTAATGTTCATGTTCTGTGCTGGCATACATATATATATATATATATATATTTATACATACAGATGTCAAATATATATATATATATATATATATATATTAATATATATATATATATATATATATATATATAATACAAATGATATATGAGCATATGCATATATACATACATATATGTACATACCTACATCTACATGTATATATAGATGCATATCCGGGTACAGAATTTTGGATAATTCTTTATTAGTGCTTTCATCCATTCACGAGGATTTTTCAAAATAATTTTATAGAAAGTAAAGACTATTTGCCAACATAATGTGGCACTCCTAGATAGGATGAATGTTACTGTTGTTTAACCCCAGGAAATATCGTTTCCAGCTGGCTATATGGCACAATATTTGTGTCCTTATATTTTCGAACAGGGGAGCTCAGCACCCCCGTCCAGCACAAAACAACATCTGTGGACCATTTTCTGGGTTATTGTTCCTTCTCAGCACAGAGTAGCTGCTTGGCTCGACGGCACTGCTGAATTCCAGTTCAGATATTGTGTCGTATAGTCAGCCGGAAACGATGTTTCCTGGGGCTAAACAACAGTAACATCCGTCCCTTCCAGGACAGCCACATTATGTTGGCAAATAGCCTTTACTTTACTGGATGCCCTTCCTCATGCCAAACACATCACAGAGTGTACAGGGTGCTTTTTAAATGTGTATGAAGTTTAAATCATGACACAGCAAAACTTTATCCACATGAGAGGTCAAGACATTGACCAATCTGCAACCAGACTTCACATAATAGACTCTTCTAGATCTTTCTGGAATGCTGTGGCTCAAGGGTTATATAAAGGCTTATTTTAGTGCTAACAAGAAAACTATTAAATGGGAGAGAGGAAGAAGAAAGAAGACTTTGTATGTATCACGTTCTCTCTCTCTCTCTCTCTCTCTCTCTCTCTCTCTCTCTCTCTCTCTCTCTCTCTCTCTCTCCATCTTACTCTCTATTCTTATGTTGAACGCGTGATATATGTGTATAAGAACACATTCCAGGTAGAAGGGAAGACATATAAAAGTTGCTAGAAACAACAGCCAAATCTCCCTTAAATCTCACAAAGTAAACAGAATTTAAAAAATCTAATTACTGCACTGGAAAGTTCACATCGAGAAAATTCCATTGATGCAAAAATGTTTACAGAAAAGTGGAAAATGTGGATTTCTATGAACTTTTAAAAAGGCTTCACACAGACACACAACTTCAGCTTTATAATATTAAGATTGAGCAGAATGTCATAGGCAAACAGGCAAAACAGTGTCTCCACTCTTGCCGACCATATTTATGCAGAGACCAGCTGATTTATTCACCTGCTGCTTTTACACAGTCAATCTTTGTGGACAGTAACTAATGTTCTGCCAACATGCCACTACAGTTTTACAAAGATACCCCAGCGTTTATCTTTTCTCCTGTCTTGACATTACAGAGATTTTGTAATGATCTATTTCTGAATGCTGCAGAATTATTCTTTTAATTGTGCTGACTTGTGGAAATTTCCTAATTCATCACCGACTTAAATAATATGTGTGTAACGAAATAAAGGGTAGAGATGGACTATATTTAATCTGAACCTTTCCCCCCCTTATTTATTAATTTTTTTTTACAGAATCCCACGTTTTAGGCTATGGAGATTCCGATTCTGAAAAAATATTTTTTGAAAAATTTCAATTCCCCCACCACCACCACCAAGCAGGCTATTTACATGCTAGAAATAACAGGCAAATCTCACAAAACTAGTGTTAGGGTTAGGGTTTGAGTTAGGGTTAGGTTTACCCTGTGGATCTATATAAAAACCGGGGGGGGGGGGATCGAAATTTTGAAATTGAGATTTTTGAAAAATTTTTTTCAGAATCAGAATCTCCATAGCCTAAAACTAAAAATTTTTAAAAATTTTTAAATTTAAAAAATTAAAAAAAAACAAGGGGGGAAAGGTTCAGATTACATATAGTCCATCTGGACCAAATAAAGTTTACTATTTGGTGCTCAAATTTTGTTGTTATATCATTCACACATGTGGAGGCGTAATGGCCCAGTGGTTAGGGCAGCGGACTCGCGGTTTCGATTCCCAGACCGGGCGTTGTGAATGTTTATTGAACGAAAACACCTAAAGCTCCACGAGGCTCCAGCAGGGGTTGGTGGCGAACCCTGCTGTACTCTTTCACCACAAGTTTCTCTCACTCTTACTTCCTGTTTCTGTTGTGCCTGTAATTCAAAGGGTCAGCCTTGTCACACCGTGTCACGCTGAATATCCCCGGGAACTACGTTAAGGGTACACGTGTCTGTGGAGTGCTCAGCCACTTGCATGTTAATTTCACGAGCAGGCTGTTCCGTTGATCGGATCAACTGGAACCCTCTCGACGTCGTAAGCGACGGAGTGCCAACAACATATCATTCACACACAGCTTCACAAGTATACTATTTGCGACACATGACACCAACAGCCTTGAAGTTATTAAGGAGCTTGCAAGACAAAAGACTCACAGCCACCAACAACTGATTGGAAAGTCGTATTGATGAGTGTGGGGGCACTGATCCAGGTGATGAGAAGTTTCCTAGCGTGCCCAGTAAAGCTGTTACAAAAGGTGGCTTGCCTCCTTGGCACCACCAGAATAATCAGCAAAGTATGAGATAGCAGAAAAAACAAATAACAGAGTACCAATAGGCTGCAAGGAGCAAGACACCGAGAGTTCCAACAGATCTTAAGATGAATGATGATGATGATAATAATAATAATAATAATAATAATAATAATAACGATAATAATAATAATAATAATAATTTTTTTTTTTTTTTTTTTTTTTAAATACATGTTTTACCTATGAATTTGCGTGTGTAAATTGGGAATGCATACAACGTTTCTCTGCCCTAGGTGTACGGAAAACACTCGGCGAGAAATGGGAAAAAATTTGAAGAAAGAAAAAAAAAACATAATAATAATAATAATAATTACGTAAAATACTGTCTATGTGATCTCAAATTTTAAAACAAACACATAATTTTCTTCTGATTTCTTAAACATTCTCTAGAACAACACTATGTACAAATCCAAATATAGGGTACCCTAGGCATAACACCTACATGAACTTCTAACTTGTCCCTTGAGGTCTCTGGGAGAGACTTGGATCCAACTTGTACAAATGCACAGCAAAAGTCAAACATAAAATAATAATAATAATAATAATAGTGTTCTTTGTGAAGAAGAAGAAGAAGAAGAAGAAACAGAAGAAGAAATAGAAGAGTATTGTAAGAAAGTTGGTCGGACAAAAAGGAAGACGTCTGTGAGACGAATAAAAATGACATTTGTGAATTAAAAAGAAAACATTAATTGAATTAATAAAATGAACTTGCCATAAGCGATGTGTATCTGTTCGGGCAGATAACGGTTGAATTTAGTTGTAGGGTAACCATTGTAAATAGGTGTAGTGGAACAAAGCAACAAAACGTTGTAGAATGTTAATAACAAAATAGCGAATCTCCTGCACTCATTGAGACTTGAAATCTCCATCACAACCGTATATAAGCATAATTATATAATTATATCATTATATAATATGTAGGTCTGTGTGGGAAAAGGCTAGACTTCCAACTATCTTGTCACCAGATCGAATGCTCAGAATATAAATAAAGTACAAATATATTTAAGTGTCAATATATCACGAGGTTATTGTTGTTGTTTGTCGTTTCACTGCTTAAGTCATTTTTCTTCTTTCCTGTTTGTTTCTCCTGACGCTACGTAACCGTTATAGTTATCTCCCTTGATAGTCTAATTAGATTACTTGCTCTCTTTTCCTCTCTCCCTCTTTTCCCCTATCTCTCTCTCTCTTTTCCTCTCTCTCGTTTTCAATTTCCCTCTTTTTACTGCAGTTGTGAGTGTTTATTGAGCGAAAACACCTAAAGCCCAATGAGGCTCCGGCAGGGGATGGTGGCGAACCCTGCTGTACTCTTCCACCACAACTTTCTCTCACTCTTTCTTCCTGCTTCTGTTGTACCTGTAATTCAAAGGGTCAGCCTTGTCATACTCTGTGTCACGCTGAATATCCCCGAGAACTACGTTAAGGGTACACGTGTCTGTAGAGTGCTCAGCCACTTGCACGTTAATTTCACGAGCAGGCTGTTCTGTTGATCGGATCAACTGGAACCCTCGACATCGTAAGCGACGGAGTGCCAACAAACAACAATTGTAAACCTAATTTATGGGGCTGAATCACAATTTTACTCTCTTTGGTGTAGTTTGTGTGTGTGTATATACGTGTAGGACCTTGAAACTGTATGTTCAGTCCTCGGGGTCAGTATCAGAACGCATCAAGAGGAATATAATAGAAATGGGGAATAACGTGCTTTATAATCGTAATGTATGCCGTTTGAATGGTATTTCTATAAAATTTCATTGAAAAATCTCCATTTTCCTAGAAGTTACGAACGAAAAGCTCGGATCTTGTTAATTTTCCGAAGTCCTCTCCCCACCCCCACCCTCCCCCGTTGCCTTGCGCGCATTTCATTCCAGGTCAAGATGTAAAGATTAACCCAAAAGGTGGCTTGCCTCCTTGGCACGACCAGAATAATCAGCAAAGTATTAGATAGCTGGGGGGAAAAAACAAATAACAAGAGTACGAATATAGGCTGCACGTAGCAAGACTCCGGGAGTTCCAATAGATCTTAAGATGAATAATAATAAGAAGAACGATAATAATAATAACGATAATAATAATAATTATTATAATAATAATAATAGTGTTTTTTTGTGAAGAAGAAGAAGAAGAATATTGTAAGAAAGTTGGTCGGACAAAAAGGAAGACGTCTGTGAGACGAATAAAAATGACATTTGTGAATTAAAAAAAAAAACATTAATTGAATTAATAAAATGAACTTGCCATAAGCGATGTGTATCTGTTCGGGCAGATACGGGTTGAATTTAGTTGTAGGGTAACCATTGTAAATAGGTGTAGTGGAACAAAGCAACAAAACGTTGTAGAATGTTAATAACAAAATAGCGAATCTCCTGCACTCATTGAGACCTGAAATCTCCATCACAACCGTATATAAGCATAAATATATAATTATATAATATGTAGGTCTGTGTGGGAAAAGGCTAGACTTCCAACTATCTTGTCACCAGATCGAATGCTCGGAATATAAAGTACAAATATATTTAAGTGTCAATATATCACGAGGGTTTATTACTTCCCTGAGCTTTTGTTGTTTGTCGTTTCACTTCTTTTGTTATTTTCTTGTTACCTGTTTGTTTGTTATGACGCTACGTGACAGTTGTCACCCTGGTTATATTAATTCGCTTAACCACTCCCCACCGCTTTCTCTTCCCCCCTCTCTCTCTCTTTCTGTTTCCCTTTTTATTCTGCGTTTTACTTTTTTTTTTATGGCTGTTGTAAATGGGTGCGGATCAATATTTCACTCTCTTTGGCATAGTTTGTATGTATTTATCAATCTCACTCTCTCTGTCTATCTGTCTGTCTATCTATCTCTCCATCTGTCTATCTATCTATCTCTCCATCTGTCCATCTATCTATCTATCTATCTCTCCATCTGTCCATCTATCTATCTATCTATCTCTCCATCTGTCCATCTATCTATCTATCTATCTATCTATCTATCTATATATATATATCTGTCTATCTATCTATCTATATCTATATATCTATCTATATGTCTGTCTATCTCTTCAACCTACTCAATCTTTCACCCCTCCAAGCTGTTCACACACAGTCAGTTCTATGTTACTCTCAGCTGAGTCGATGATCCATCAGACATAAAGATTTTTTCCTGACCTTTATAGTCTTATTTAGGGAGAAACATTGATGTGTCATTTTACTATGCCAAGAGGATCTCACAGATATCTCAATTATGAAAATGTCAAATTCAGTATAAATATTGTATACACAAATACATGTTGCTTTTTTTCCGTTCTCATTTGTTTCTTTATTTAACTGTGGCCCTGCTGGAGCACTACCTTAAAAAGTTTTAGTCGAAGAACTTAACTCCAGGACTTATTCTTTGTAAGCCTAGTACATATTGTATCAGTCTCTTTCACTGAACTGCTAATTTATGGAGTCATAAACATACCAGCATCATTTGTCAAGCTATGGCAGGGGGACAAACATAAACACACACACATATGAATATATACATATACATATGATGAGCTTCTTTCAGTTCCCGTATACCAAATCCACTCATAAGGCTTTGAGTGACCCAAGGTACCACACAGTGGGACTGAACCCAGAATCATGTGGTTGGGAAGCAAGCTTCTTACCACGCAGCCACGCTGGTGTCTATATTTGATTGATAAAATTTCCCTTTTGTGGTTTGCTGTATAGAAAAATAAAAAACAGTTGTAAACTAATATGTATTTTGATGTATCAAATGCTACTTTTCAAGTGTAGTGTTGTAGAATACTTTTTATTCAGGCAACAATTTAAGTTCATTTTCACTGAAATATCTTGAGAGGTCTTCAGTGTCACGGGAAGTTTCATTTCATAGAAATATTGTTAAATTATTGAGGTCAGAACAATTGGTATAAGGAAGTCTATAGTCAAACAATTCATTTCTCATCCATAGAAACAACTTTGTCTTCAATTTCAATTAATGAATTAATGTGGTGTTATAGATTTCGCAACTGTATTCTATTTTTGTACCAGGATATTGTAACTGAATCTGGTATTTGTAATCTTGCACAAGATAATTTCTGTAGCTTAGCCTTATAGATGCTGGATCCTCTAAACCAGGGGTTTTCAAACTGTGGTCCGCGGACCACAGGGGGTCTGCAAAGGACAAGACAGGGGGTCCGTGGACAGCAAATACTTTTTATGGGCAATTTGATTTTATATATGTTTTTTAATCGAAATCTTTTAATTGACAATAAACCTATTTTGTTAAATACTGTTAAATAAATAAATGTGAAAATATATGTTATTTTAAGCAAATATTTATGTATAAATTTCATAAGCGTTTATAAGGGGGTCCCTAAGGTAAAGCCTGAAATATAAATAAGGGGTCCGCAAGTCAAAAAGTTTGAAAACCCCTGACCTGGGCAACACAAACTACCTCCTAGCTCTAGTTAGATCACCCAGGTAGCAGAAATTACGCACAGCTTTAGTTAGGTCACCTAGGCCAGGGGTTTTCAAACTGTGGTCCGCGGACCACAGGGGGTTCGCAAGGACAAGACAGGGAGTCCATGGACAGCAAATACTTTTTATGAGCAATTTGATTTTATATATGTTTTTTAATCGAAATCTTTTAATTGACAATAAACCTATTTGTTAAATACTGTCAAATAAATAAATGTAAAAATATATGTTATTTTAAGCAAATATTTATGTATAAAATTCATAAGCGTTTATAAGGGGGTCCCTAAGGTAAAGCCTGAAATATAAATAAGGGGTCCGCAAGTCAAAAAGTTTGCAAAACCCCTGCTCTAAATCACAGTATTTAAGGAGAATGGCAAACAGTGTTTTTAACTTGCCTACTGTGCAAGACACAGAAGTCTCTGGCATTGCTGCCATTCAATGACTATCATCCTATAACAAACCTAATCTAAAAGCTAGAAGCACAAATGAAACCATCAACAGTTCGAAGGTTGATAAAGGATGTGGGACCACAGATTTTATGGAGAAGCAGCCGTAAGTAGAAACATTCCTGCTGAGTTGGATACACGGTATAAACTCTTCCCAGAATGTTGTCAAATTGGATATCAGGATAAGCATCAACCTCAGTGCCTCTTTTTTCTGCGATTCCATTGTTTGTTGTTCCATTGTGTGTGTAAATTTAGTATTTGGTGTTGTTGATTGATCTATGAAAAACACCAACACATTGTCTGATGGTTGGACTCTCTAAGCTTAATTAATTCAAATTTATTAATGATTGTGAATTGCCTGGGACTTAAAATTTCCTACTGTTCAGTTTATTAACCAGTTAAGCAGGCCTGTTGTTGTTGTTGTTGGCACTCCGTCGCTTACGACGTCGAGGGTTCCAGTTGATCTGATCAACGGAACAGCCTGCTCATGAAATTAATGTGCAAGTGGCTGGGCACTCCACAGACACGTGTACCCTTAACGCAATTCTCGGGGATATTCAGCGTGACACAGTGTGACAAGGCTGACCCTTTGAATTAAGCAGGCCAAACAAATTAATAACAATGCAAATCTTGAAGTCAACTTCAAATCATCGACATACCATCACCATCATCACCATCACCATCATCATCATCATCATCATCATCATTTTGACAGCCACTCTTCCATACTTGCACAGTTCAAATAGATTTTATTTGAGGTAAATTTTCTGGGGTAAGACACCCGTCTTGTTGCCAATTCTCACCTGCTTTCTAGTAAGGTAATATTGTTCCCCATGTCAAGGCGTCGAGCTGGCAGAAACGTTAGCACGTAGGGCGAAATGCTTAGTGGTATTTCATCTGCCGTTACGTTCTGAATTCAAATTCCGCCGAGATCGACTTTGCCTTTCATCCTTTCGGGGTCGATTAAATAAGTACCAGTTACAAATTGGGGTCGATATAATCAACAGCCCCAGCAAGTTGTCACGTGACACTGTCTAAACTTTAACTGCAGTGGTAGTGGTTTTGATGCATGTGGGATTGGTGCTGGCTGTAGTATGCTGATAGTGGAGGCGCAATGGCCCAGTGGTTAGGGCAGCGGACTCGCGGTCATACGATCACGGTTTCGATTCCCAGACTGGGCATTGTGAGTGTTTATTGAGCGAAAACACCTAAAAGCTCCACGAGGCTCCAGCAGAGGATGGTGGCGAACCTTGCTGTACTCTTTCACCACAACTTTCTCTTACTCTTACTTCCTGTTTCTGTTGTACCTGTAATTCAAAGGGTCAGCCTTGTCACACTGTGTCACGCTGAATCTCCCCGAGAACTACGTTAAGGGTACACGTGTCTGTGGAGTGCTCAGCCACTTGCACGTTAATTTCACGAGCAGGCTGTTCCGTTGATCGGATCGACTGGAACCCTCAACGTCGTAAGCGACGGAGTGCCAACAACAACAAAAGTAGTATGCTGATAGATGATGATGATGACAAAGATGGAGATGATGACGATGATGTTGATGACGATAGTAGCATCATTAACAACACGGTAAGAACAAATAACGAAAGCAAGCTAATTATGGTCTTACCGTAGGAAATATGTATTTGGTCCGGTTGAGTTCGACTCGGCAGGTAACGGCCTGACACAGCAGTGGTCAATGCCAGGACCAAAATTGGCACCACTGTCACCAAGTGGCTTGGCGCCAAAAGAAAGTGTCTTGAAAGTTTGGTCATGGTGACTGTTTAGTAGAATTCAACATTTACAAAATGTGGCGGAACTCTGTCGAAAACACCTTTATATGTTTACCAGGTAATAATGATAATGCTGCTACTGCTATTGCTGAAGATGAAGATGAAGACAGTAATGAAAATGGTAATGATAATAATATCTATGACCAAAAGAACTGAAGGAGAGGGAAGAGGAAGGGGAGGATGAGGCGGGAGGAGAAGAGATAGGGAGATGGAGAAGCGGATGGGGAAAGAGGTGGGAGGAGAAGGAAGAAGAGGCAGGAAAGCAGAGGAGGAGGATGATGAGAAGTAGGAGGAGGATAATTCATTATAGAAATTGATAAAACCAAAAAAAGAAAAAAAAGAAATAAAACAAACAAAAACTACATTTAATCTTAATTGATACTTTACTCTACTGATTAACTAAACTGCATTATTTTTTTGTCCGACAACAATTCATAGATAACGAGTATTTTGAGATAATTTAACGTAAACAATAATTACAACAACAACAACAACAATAACTGTAACAGTGATGGTTAATGTGTGAGTCGGGGTTGATATTAAAGTACATCACATTATAATACATTATAATATATTATAATATATTGTGTCAAAATACAATGCAAGAGACATCAGTTCATTGTCCATAACCATTGCAAGATAAACAAGACACCCATGGAATGATGATAGTGGTGGTGTGGTGGTGGTGGTGGTGGTGGTGGTTGTGGTGGTTGTGGTTGTGGTTGTGGTTGTGGTGGTTGTGGCTGTGGTGGTGGTTGTGGTGGTGGTGGTGGTGGTGGTTGTGGTTGTGGTCACCATTGTCGTCATGGTTGTGGTGGCAGCAGTGCAAGTGGTAGGGGATCATGGTGGTGACGATGACAACAATGAGGATGATGATGAGGATAAGGAGGAGGAGGAGGAGGATAGTCCTTTTACTATAGACACAAGGCCTGAAATTTTAGAGGAGGAACCCTAGTCGATTATATCAATCCCCAGTGTGTAACTGGTACTTAATTTATCAACCCTAAAGGATGAAAGGCAAAGTTGACCTTGGTGGAATTTGAACTCAGAACATAAAGACGGATGGAATACCACTAAGCATTTTGCCCAGTGTGTTAACAATTCAACTGGCTTGCCACCTTAACAATAATAGGAATATAAGTTTCTCCTATCAACTATAATAAAACCAACTTAACTATTGTCTTTTTGCTGCAGATCGTGTCTCTGAGTAACACAGTTCGAACAAACAATACCCGAGCTAAATAAATAAATCGACAAAAGACCAGCAATTTGATTAGATTTTTAGTTTTATCGGTTGACATTTATCAACATGTGATAAAATAGCAGTAATTAAACTGCTAATTGTTTTATTTATCACTAATTGTGTCATGATCAGCACGTGCCTGATTAGATATTAGTAATTTTCTCTTGATTTTTTTTTTTTTTTTTTTTTTGGTTTCTTCGACTGGAAGTTGTTTTAGTGTACATCATAGTATTAATGTTATATTTTATTGACCCAGAAGGGGAGATGTGTGCTCAAGCAGGAATTGAGTTTAGAACAGTGAAATAGTAAATTTGATACGAGTTGTTGAAGAAGCCTCTGCATGGTCTTTCACCATGCTAGAAATAGCAAGTGAATGTTTTACATAGAAAATAGACTTGGAAATAAAGGTGATGGTGATGATGGAAGATCTACAACTATAAACACACATACACACAAATATAAACAGAAAGACACACACACACACATATGCACACAAATATAAATACATACATACATAATGTATATTACAATGCATGTGACTCCATATATTTACACAGGCATCTCTGTAAACACAAGCCCACATTCACACACGCACATAGACACGCACACATGGTTTCAAATTTTGGCACAAGGCCAGCAATTTTGTGGGGAAGGGATAAACCAATTACATCGACCCCAGTACTCAACTGGTACTTATTTCATCGACCCCGAAAGGATAAAAGGCAAAGTAAACATCAGCGGAATTTGAACTTAGAATGTAAAGACAGACGAAATTCTGCTAAACATTTTGGCCAGCATTTTTTTATTCTTTTACTTGTTTCAGTCATTTGACTGTGGCCATGCTGGAGCACCAACTGGTTGCGAAGCAAGCTCCTAACCACACAGCCACATACATACATACATACATACAACCTCTTCCAATAAATATTTCAAAGCGACATGCTGGAGCACCGCTTTTAGTCGAGCAAATCGACCCCAGGACTTATTCTTTGTAAGCCTAGTACTTATTCTATCGGAGGTGGGTGGGAAGGGGGTTATGTGCATGTGTGCGTGTCTATGTGCGTGTGTGAATGTGGGCTTGTGTTTACAGAGATGCCTGTGTAAATATATGGAGTCACATGCATTGTAATATACATTATGTATGTATGTATTTATATTTGTGTGCATATGTGTGTGTGTGTGTCTTTCTGTTTATATTTGTGTGTATGTGTGTTTACAGATATGTTTGTACAAATATATAGAATTACATGTACATGTGCTCAGTCACACACACATACATCATCATCATCATCATCGTCATTTAACGTCCGCTTTCCATGCTAGCATGGGTTGGACGATTTGACTGAGGACTGGTGAAACCAGATGGCTACACCAGGCTCCAATCTGATTTGGCAGAGTTTCTACAGCTGGATGCCCTTCCTAACGCCAACCATCTCGCTCGAAAGTCGTTACACATGCCGCAGGCACAAGTGCCAGAAAGGCGTTGCTGGGCACAGATGTCATCACAATTTCGCTTTCGCTTGCCCCAATAAGTCTTTGCAAGCTAAGTTTCGTGTCCAATGAGGGAGATGACGTTGGCATGGGTATTCTTATAAATATTACACATCGGGTTATCCCATAAATAATGCAGTTTCTTTCACTTGCATGTATTAAAATTCAGAGAGGGACAGGGTAAACTATCTGTATCAACTTGCTGTAAAAGCAGACAGTGATTTAAACTTATTCCTAGTGCAAGTTTTGAAGAGTGCAGTTTGATTTTAAAAGTTATTTTTTCAAAGCTATAACCCTTTAGCATTTAATCTGGCCATATCCAGCCAAAACAGTTTATCTGCCTGATGTTCAAAAGGGTCAGATCTGGCCCTTCACACCTACTCTACAACATAGTTCTGAAAATAAACTACCACATCATCAAAATCCTGAAGCCACAAGATAAATCATGATTAATGCAAAACAATGTGAAGAAATAGGCATTACATTTAACAGACTAACCTGAATGCTAAAGGGTTAATGGAAATGACAGAGGAGCATATTCAGCATATTTTGCTTTATGAGTTCAATAAAGGTAACAATACAACGGAAAATGTGAGGAATATTAATGCAGGATATGGGGATCAGACAATAAGTGCAAGCTAGGCTCAACGGTGGGTCCAGGAATTTTGAGCCAGAAATTAAAACCTTGAAGATGAGTTGCATCCTGGAAGATCTGTAGAGCTCAACAAGGACATCCTGCAAACCCTGGTAAAACAAAATTCCATTATAACTATTGAGGACCTAGCAGAGAAGGTAAATATCACACACACACACACACACACAAACACACATATACTATTTACTATTATTTTTACTCTTTTACTTGTTTCAGTCATTTGACTGCGGCCATGCTGGAGCACCGCCTTTAGTCGAGCAAATCGACCCCAGGACTTATTCTTTGTAAGCCTAGTACTTATTCTATCAGTCTCTTTTGCCGAACAGCTAGGTTACGGGGGACGTAAACACACCAGCAACGGTTGTCAAGCGATGGTGGGGGGGACAAACACAGACACACATACATACATACATATATATATATATATATATATATATATATATATATAATCATAAATATACAGGGATTAGCATTGAGTTGCTTCTCCAACATACTGAAAATTTTAGAAATAGCAGTCAAAGAACTACTGATTCTAAACTACAAATTTTTCTCTAAATGGATGGCGATATTTATGGCACACATAGAACAAAAAACTTGTTTTGTTTACGCTTTTCCCTCCGGTTTTTTGTTCTATGTGTGCAATAAATATCGCCATCCGTTTAGAGAAAAATTTGTAGTTTAGAATCAGTAGTTCTTTGACTGCTATTTCTAAAATTTTCAGTATGTTGGAGAAGCAACTCAATGCTAATCCCTGTATATTTATGATGATAAATGGTTTTACCGATAAAGGTTTTTTCATACTGAACTACTTGGCAAAATTGTTAATTATTAATTCTATTATTAACTGACGATTCCCTGCCCTTATTCTTGTATATTTTATATATATATATATATGTATGTATGTATGTGTGTGTATATACATATAGATACGTGTGTGTGTGTGTGAACGCATGTGTATGTGATTGTGTGAGTGCAACTAAAGATACCTACAACAGATTGACAGATAAATAGATTATATATATACACATTAATACTGACCCTCACGTCCATACATGTGTTATTTAAGAAGTTATATAAAGGAATTAACTACTTCCAGCATAGAATCTCCTTAAATCTCTTGTATATACTGGACTTATCTCCTTAGGCTGTTGGCTTTAATCTGTTTTGAAGCTCCAAAGTTGGAGGGGAATTGTGTTGGTGGTGGTGGCGGCGGTGGTGGCGGCAGTGGTGGCGGCAGTGGTGGTGGTGGTGGTGGTGATGCTGTTCGTAGTGGTGATCATGGTGGTAATGGTTATCATGGTGGTGATGGGGAGTGGTGGTAGTGATTATGTATATATATATATATATATATATATATATATATATATATATATATATGACGGGCTTCTTTCAGTTTCCATCTCCCAAATCCGCTCACAGGGCTTTGGTCAGCCAGGGGCTATGGTACAAGACAGTTGCCCAAAGTGCTATGTAGTGGGATTGAACTTGGAACCATGTGACCAAGATGTAAACTTCTCACCACACGCACACACACACACACACACATACATACACATACATACACACACACACACAGTACTTTATAAAAGTAGAGATAATACTTTCAAACAGCTAATGAAAAAGCTGTATGTGAACATTATTGAAATTAGCCACTTCCAATGTGTGTGTGTATGTATGTATGTATGTGTGTATGTATATATGTATGTAT